>NC_072731.1:138535415-138627762 GCF_026930045.1 Uloborus diversus
GTCTAAAATTTTGTTTGAGGAACTTCAATTCCAAATAATTTCTTTGAGAGATTTTCTTTACCATAAACTTTATCCTGAAAAATGTCCTTCAATTGCGTTTTAGGACTTAATTTTGGAAATATTCCGAGGAAGAGCCCCGAACCCCATTCCGTCCCGTAACTTCATCAAAAATAGGCAAGAAATTGGTTTTTAGGATTTTGATTTTGAAAATAATGAAAGGAAAATGTCTACTGTCCCCCGTCACATCATGAAAAATCGTATAAATTTTCGCTTTTAGGTCCTAAATTTAAAAAAAAAATCCGGGTGACGGTCTCCGAACATTTCTTTTTATTATTAAAGATAACCTACTATTATGTTTCTTGGACATTCTAGGATATTTCAAAAAATTTCCGCGGGAGTACCCCCATTCCTTTCTTCCTCCATGTCATTAAAACTCTTCTAAAATTTCGTTTTAGGAACTTCAATTTCGAAAAAACTGCGGAAGCGAGGCTCCAAACCTTCTTCCTAATGTTTGCAAAGATAACCTCTAGATGCGTTTTTAGGACCTCAATCTCAAAAGATTTCCGGGAAAGGTAGCCCAAACGCCTTTCCTTCTCTTAACTTCAACAAAGATGGTAAACAACTGCCTTTTTTAGGGCATTTCATTTTTATTCTTGAAAAATTGGAGAATTCTCCTCCCCCTCCCCTATGGTGAAAAATTGTCTAAAACTTCATCTTTAGGACTTCAATTTCAAGAAATTTCAGAGGCGGAGTCTCAGAGCTTGAACTGTTCTTAAAATCTCTGAAACTCTCCTCCTCCTCTTAACGTCACCAGATTTTGCGTAAACTGCAGTTTTAGAACTTCAATGTCGAGCATTTTCCGGATTTTGACCTTCGCGTATGTTACATTTAAGACTATAGGTCCATATTGTCAACTCTCTTTCTCCTCTTTTATAGCGCAATTCTCTTAATTTGAGTGTTCATATGCTAGTAATGACCCCCCCCCCCCTAAGCAAAATTCTGGACTCTCTTTGTCCCTCTTTTGCTTTGAAAAATATTATATACTAACAAACGCCCTTCTCGCAAGTTTTTGACCTCTCAACGGCCTTGTTAAAATAAATTGTTTTCATTCACTTCAATGAAAGGTGGTGACACCAAGACTATAGATTTTCATGACCTCGGCTCCTCCGCGAACACCAAATCCTGCATTCGCCACTGCTAGGACGTAAGACTTTTCAAAATGTCGAAATGCATGTTTAACATTGTAGTGACTATCTTGATTTTTAATTTTATACAATCATTCTATTTTACTCATAAAAAAGAATAACTCAAGCTCCTTGAGTTATTATGTAAAATATACACAATGTCTACTCATACGCACACACACACATGGAGGAGGGCACATGGAGTATAGAGGAGGACACATAGGGGGTCGCGAGTTTAGTTGCCGAAAACGAGTCGCGACGTGAAAAAGGTTGAGAACCACTGCTCTAATGTATCTGTGCGCTTCTGTTTGTGTCCGTTGATTTAAAAAAAAATTGACGTCCCCTTCCCCTCTGATGTAAAATGATCATTTTTCTTTGTATAAAATGCGTACACACCTTTTCGAAAAAAAAACTATTAAAGTTCCTTTGGAATTTAAAACTTTTCGTCAAATCATTAAATTAGATTTACAGTTGCTTTAAAACTCTATTTAGCGAGTGAAGCGGTTTTTACTGCAATTTAAAATATTTCGCCAAATAAACAAAAAATGACATCAAACATCAAATATCTTTCAAATGTAAAAATAGTTTCGCAACTCTATTGTTTATCGCCAAATTCGCCCAGCAACCACGCTGTTATAATCCATCCGTCTAACGAAAAAAAAGAAAAAACATCCAGTGGAACATTTAAAAATCATCGTCAGAAAAAAAGAAGAAAATATCGTAAAACAAATCAAAAGTTTCTTTTCTTCCAAAACAAATCGCCAAAACAATGAATTACATTTACGGTTGCTTTAAAGCAATAATCCCTAGACTGAACTGCTCAGCGTTTAACGCGCCAAGCGACCACGCTAACGGAACCCAGCCATTTTGCAAGTGAAGTGGATGTTTTTTCTTTGTCAAAGAAAAATGTAAACTATATCACTCATTATGCCTCATTCATTATGCGCTGGGGGCCTTCGTGGCTTTGTAGTAGAAACTTCGCTTCAAATGCCGGTAAACGTGGGTTCGATAACCTCGGATGCTATGAGTGGTGTATTTCCTTTCTTTAAGCTGAAAATCTTTCTCATAGTGTCGTATGTGTAAATAAAAAAAAAGACCAAAATCTCGAGGCAATGGCCCTCAATCCTTCCATGATTATTAACTATGGACATGTAAACAACAACAGTAGTGTCATATAAGTTAAAGGCAACAATTTTCAACTTAATTAAAAATATGGTCATTTTTATAGTAATGAATGTACTTTAAAAGCCACTCAACCGCAGTCATTCCGTCAAAACGCATAAACTTTAATTTGTCAACCTAGTGCATGAAAAATTATTTAAATTAACAGTTTCTTATTGTTACTTCTCTATCACGAAAGTATTCGTCAGTTAAAAGATTGAATTGTTACACAATTTCACAAAAATATCGCTTTGTTGTAAGTCCAAAAACTTGGTTCAGAAAAGTGTCATTTCATCACGGAGCAGAAAATAGCCCAAACATTGAGGAAAAAGGAATATAATTTTTTTTTCTTCGTCTTGTTTCTCATGTTTTAACAATGAAGTGCAGAGAAAAAAAAAAAAAGAGCTGAAATGAAAATAATTTCACTGTAATCGCTTTAACCTTTAAAAAAAAAAAAAAAACTGTCTTTCTGTTACACATGGAATTGCTCACAACTAAAAGGCATTTTTTTTTCTCTTTTATAATTAAAATAGCAGGGCTGTGGACATTACCGAACGCTGTGGATTGCTGTAAAATAAAATCCCAATAAAACATAAATGTGAAAAGGAGCCAAATTCGATCAAAATGAGGTCCTGGGTAGACGGTGTCACCGATAAAACAGTTCAGATCTGAACGGGTACCAAGTTCCGTAGCTCCTTCTACCCAGAACCTCATTTCGATCGAACTTGGCTACTTTTCACATTTATATTTTGCTTGGCTATCATTAAGTTTTGAATGCTAAATCAAAGTAATGTTCTTCTTTAGAATTAAATGTAAAAGCGCGTAGAAAAACAACTTCCATCCCCCTTGCTTTTACAATGCACTGGTTTCTTTTCATTAGTAATTTCGAAGATATTTCGATAACTGGGGGTTTGGAGCTATCGTCAATTATGGGCTATAATTGTATGCTTCTGTCACTATCAGCAAGGCCATGGCCGAAATACATTAGCTCTTGGTCTTTCGCGTCCACAAAATTTGTTGATAATTGGGAAAATTGCTAAGTCTCCTAGTTTTCAAACTCTTCCCACAATTTCTACATCGTCCGGGGGAATTATCATAACGTAGATCGTAAAATATGCAGAATTGGCGAAAACATTTCCCCACTGCTTAATAATTCCGTGGCGGCAAGTTTGTGGACCTTTAAAAAATTAAAATGAAGCGAAGCTAAAAGGCGTAACCATGGCAATGCAAAACAAAACATCAGCAATTTTAATGGAGATTAGATTTATTCGAAGTTTATTTTTAACGGCTTGTAACTTTTTCCTTTGGAGATAGAAGGTTATTTTTTCGACCATAGGTCGTGATATTTCTGGAGTAAAAAATGTCGCATTTTCCAACGGTGTAAAAAAAAAAAAAAAAAAAAAAACTGTGGGACAATTCCGTCATTTTTTATTGATAAATTTAATGAAGAAAGTATTGCCAAAATTTCAGCTAAGCCTAAAAAAGTTTGAGCTAAAAACGCAAATTACTCCCGTTGTAATGAAGTTAGAGCATTGAAACAAATTGCTTAGAACGCGGCAAGTTCTACCCTTTTCAACGATATAAAATATTAATATGTGCAAGTAATTTTTCACCCCTTTAATAGCCAATAATAGGCAATTTACGTGAAATTTGGGCCTAAATTGGAATAAAAAAAGAATAATTTATCGGATTTTTTCGAACTATAGCCTATGTTACGTAGTAAGAAAGCACCTTTCATATAGTGAAAGAATTTTTCCAATAGGTGCAGGGGTTCCGGAGATTACCTCGAACATATAAACACACGAAAATTCGTACTCTCTCTTTATAATATTAGTAAAGATTATCTTCTCAACACACTGGTAATGTCTACCAGCCATTATTGGTACCGTTAGATGCAGGACATCCGGGACATTCCTCTAGATCCGCCCTGTCTCACCCCCGTAAAACTTACGGCCAAAGATCAAGGTTCCGTGACCGAGTTTAACGCCAAACCGGGATGGAGAATAGAGTAGTTTCACAGCTTCGAGGTTTAAGCCTCGGTCCGAGTTTTAACCGGAGTGGAGAACACCGTGTTAGGGGATCAGAGATTAAGAGGTCGTATGTCCAATGGTAAAAAATATTAAAATCACCAGTTGCCACGCGCCGCAGGCAGCATTGAGCTGCCGCAGGTGGCGCAGTGTTGCCAGATGGTCAAATCCAGATTTCCCCAATTCCCTACCAACTTTTCCCCCCAAAACGATGTTTTCTATCAAAATTCCCCACATTCAAAAATTATTTTTCCACTAATATTTTCATAAAATGAGTCGATTTCCTCTGATATTTTTGTCTCTTGAAAAAAATTTTTTCCCCAAATAATCAAATTTTCTTACTAAATTCCCCAACTTTTTTTTCCCTCCCCATTTTCGTTTTTTTTTTTTTTTGTCTTCTTTATCTTTTTTTATTTTCACTAATAATAAAGCTGAAAGTCTCTCTGTCCGGATCTCTCTCTCTCTGTCGTTTGTAGCACGCGGGTGTGCACCTGTAAGCGATTTTTCTAAAATTCGATTTTGTTCTTTTTCTATTCCAATTTTAAGAACATTTTCCCGAGCAAAATTATCATAAGATGGACAACTAAATTACCAAGTTATCATAATGCGGAACCGTGACGTGGGCAAACCAATCGGCAAGAAATTCATCATGCATTATTTGTAAATATACAGGGGAACCAAAATACCTTTTTAATTTTCTACTACGGGCAAAGCCGTGCGGGTGCCACTAGTCATAAATACAAGCGCCGAGAGATAAGAAATAACCAAATATTTTTTTCTACTCGCATTTACTTACTCTGCTTCTGTATGTACCTTTAAACTATGATTTTTGTATACATTTATCTAAGAACATTCTTCACACATATTTTTGCCTGTTTCACGTTTCAACTAGTTACTCACAGAGAACTATTAATGCGAATTCCGTAGTATAAAATTCCACATAATGCGAAATGCGAATTCCATAAAGTTAAGCAAAGCTAAAACAACACTGTTTGATACAAACAATGTAATTACCAGGTGTCAAGATGCGAATTTAAATAAGAAAAAAATATTTTTTCCCCGGGTTTTCCCTAAGGAAAAAATTTTTCCCCAAAGAATTCCCATCAAAACCCATTTTCCCCAAAATTTCCCAGAGAGCACCAGATTTCCCCGAAATGGGGAAATTTCCCCAATCTGGCAACACTGAGGTGGCGAACGGGGGTTGGTGAGCGAAGCGAGCGGAGGGAGGAGTCTGCAGTAACTAATCGCTGAATAACTATCATTTGGATTTTTCTTTCTGGTAAAAGTCACTCCAATTGACGAAAAGCCGAAACTTCAAAAATTGATGCTTTTGATCCTTTTTTTTTTCGGCAATTACTGTACAAAAGCTACCGATTTTGATTTCCGCTTTAACGTATTCATAACCTACGCAAAAAACTGAAAAAAAAAGAGACCTCACCCAGCTTTATCGCAGAAATGACCTATTTGTCGAAATTTTGGGTGCTAGCTGATGGTCTAAAATAGAAAAAAAAAAAAAACTTATCCATGAATCAGTAAACTATGCGCTTGCGGATAACAGGAAAAAATGTGCCAAAACATTTAAGGCAGAAGGTAAAAAATTGAAATCGACGACTATTCAAATCCCTACGAGAATTAGTGTGGCTCTTTGGCGAAACGTCTCCCGTGAAAGGTCGCAGTCACGTGGTCTCCCCTCACTCCCCCCCCCCCCCCCCTGCGCGAAGATTCCTTACACCATGTGTTGGAATAGGAAGCATAAGAAAATCATGTCTATAAATTGACTAAATTAATTGCCAACAAATATTTAAATATTCGAATGCATCACTTTGTGAAAAATATCAATGAATCCAAAAGTACGCAGCAAATGCACTAAATTAATTTTGTTTGAAAATCAATAAAAAAATATCTTTTTTCCTCAAATCTTGTGTTACAATTATTTTTTTTAGAAAAACATTTTTTCTCTAAACAATAACAAGCGTTGAAGATAGCATATTTGGATAATGTTATTTGAAAATTGAAAGACTTATACTGGAAAATGAGAATTTTGATGTAGAATAGCGTCTAAGTTTGTAAATATATATATATATATATATATATATATATATATATATATATATATATATATATATATATATATATATATATATATATATATATATATATATGGCACATAGATTCCACTTTTAAATACATTTTGGATATTATTCCCCAAACAGGTGTTCCCCACTCAATCACTTCCCCCGTAGTGATGCCACTGCATTTGAGAGATGAAATATAATTTCAAGGACATCAGAATTTCAATATTCACATTTCTCAGTAACTCTTAATAGCATTTTGGGTGAAACTCCCTCTAGAAGAGTGTCAACTGGAGGGGGGAGGGGTTGATAAAATAATTATTAGTATATGATAAAAAAATAACAATTGTTTAACAAAACCTTTTTTTTATCTGTCTGTCCTATAAAACAATATCAACACTTTTCACCAACCACTTTTATACGCATTAAAGTCATGTGCGCAATGAAAGCGCTTCGCTAAAATCAGCCAACCTCTAACCTGTGAAGTCTATGGAAAATTGCATTTCGGAAAGAACTTTTTCCAAATTCTGAACACAAAATATTAAAAATGTTTAGATTTTCTAAAATTTTCTCTATTATTTAGCGATCGAATTTAAAAAAAAAAAAAAAAAAAAAAAAAAAACCTTTGCTGAAAAGTAAAACTATAAAACAAGGTTCAAACACCCAAATTTAAGAGGAAAAATTGCAGTTCGTCTTTTGAAAGTTTTTTTTTTCCCCCATCATTCAATTTACTTATTTTTCAAAATTTTCTTTGTGTTTTTGGGGTTGTTTTGCAGTAGATAAAATCTTTATTCATTTCATAAATTTTCTTAAAGGAAAAAAAAAGCTTTTACGGGGAAGATAGGCTAAAAAATAGTTTGAAATACATTACCATTTAAAACTTTTAACATCATTTTAACAAATTTAATATTCAATTCATTTCCAGTAGGCATGAAATAGTAAATGAATTAGTAAAAAAAAAACTTATCTTGCACTATAAACTGGAAAGAGAAAAAGAATAAAGAAATTTCCATTCATTGTAAAGAACTCTACTTTGCTGCTATTTACTTAGTTTCGAAAACGTGTGTGAAATACTAATTCTATTTCTCAATGAGCGCAACTTTTAGAGCCATTTTTAAATCTGCTTAACTCAAAAACTTACAATAGAAATTGAAAAAAAAAAAAAAAAAACTTATCCATGAATCAGTAAACTATGCGCTTGCGAGTGACAGAAAAAAAAAATGTGCCAAAACATTTAAGACAGAAGGTAAGAAATTTGAATTGACGACTATTCAAATAACTACGAGAATAGGGAAGTTGCAACCTATTAACTTTTCCTATTTTGACTATTGAATATTGTTAATTGACCCTCAAAACTAAACAATTCACCATCGCCGAATTTTAAAACACCGTGATTGATTTTTAATGAATTTTTAAAAATCCACGCGCAAAAGTGCGCTCTTCTGAAATGTCACGAGCTTACGTCACAGGGCACTAACGGGTAGCCTTCTGCCGAAGATCCCTTGTTTTCGCTACGGACATTTTGAGCACGCTGATATATTTATTTTTTAGAAATTCAATAATCCTTTTGAACACACTATGAACGCCGGATTCGTTAAAGCACAATCTAATAATCTTCCTCAAGTAACATTAATGATGGTAATTGAATATTTCCGAGAGGATGAGAGGTTTAATGTTCCAGAAATGCGAGGAGGTAAGCCTTTTATTCGTCTTCGAAGCCAACTGCACGTCCTTCGACTTCTCCCGCGGCGGAAGAGCGCAAGACGTCACTTCCTTTGCCATTTGACGTCACAATCGCTTGAACTTTAAAACTTAATTTAAAAAAAAAATTACTTATCGTATCGCAAAAATTTTTTCACCTATGATGTTTATACATGTTACTCTATCGTATAAAAATAAAATTGAAAAGTCGAAAGCTTCCCTATTAGTGTAGCTCTGGCGAAACGTCTTCGCTCCCCCCCCCCCCCCAAAGATATTTGCCTCAACAACCAATCCCACTTGCTTCATCTATGTTTCAGTGATCTAAGGTTGGCGGAATCGGGGAGAATTCCCCCCCCCTCGATTAGATACCCGCAGGTTAATATATCCACCAGAGATACGCTAATTAATCGGCAGTAATTGACGATTATTTATATCCTGTCAAATTTTTCTGATAAATCAGTGGAAAAAACTATTTCTTTTTATTTAGTATTTTTTAATTGAGTGCCTAGAACAAAAAACTATGCTAAACAGATTTATCTTCTTTATCTTCTTTACTAATAATAAAGCAGTAAGTCTCTCTGTCCGGAGGATGTCTGTAGGATGTCTGTAGGATGTCTGTAGGATGTCCGTAGGATGTCTGTGACGCGCATAGCGCTTAAACCGTTCGGCCGATTTTCATGAAATTTGGCACAAAGTTAGTATGTAGCATGGGGGTGTGCACCTCGAAGCGATTTTTCGAAAATTCGATGTGGTTCTTTTTTTATTCAAATTTTAAGAAAAAAAAACTATCATAAATTACGAAATTATCATAACGTGGAATCGTAACATGGGCACAAGCCAATTGGCGAGATACGAAATTATCATAACGTGGAACTGTAACGTCGGTACAAGCCAATTGGCGAGAAAATTCACCATACATCATTTGTAAATATACAAGCGAACCAAAAGACCTTTAATTTTTCTATTACGGGCGAAGCCGTGCGGGTGCCACTAGTTACTAATAAAGCAGAAAGTCTCTCTGTCCGGAGGATGTCTGGATGTCTGTAGGATGTCTGTGACGCGCATAGCGCCTAAACCGTTCGGCCGATTTTCATGAAATTTGGCAGAAAGTTAGTATGTAGCATGGGGGTGTGCACCTCGAAGCGATTTTTCGAAAATTCGATGTGGTTCTTTTTTTTATTCAAATTTTAAGAAAAAAAAACTATCATAAATTACGAAATTATCATAACGTGGAATCGTAACATGGGCACAAGCCAATTGGCGAGATACGAAATTATCATAACGTGGAACTGTAACGTCGGTACAAGCCAATTGGCGAGAAAATTCACCATACATTATTTGTAAATATACAAGCGAACCAAAAGACCTTTAATTTTTCTATTACGGGCGAAGCCGTGTGGGTGCCACTAGTTAATAATAAATAAGTGTAATTTCGTGAAACACATGATAACATATAATTATAAATGTTATGATATTAATGCATATTTAACAAGTGGGGGGGGGGCGTGCGATGGATAGTTAGTTACTGCATGCATGTCTGTCAGCTCCTCCCCCCCCCCAAACGTTAAAGGAACAGTCCAGTTCAAACATTTTTTCTCATTATTATTGAATACTCAAATATTTTTACTATTCCCCTTCCCCCACCTCCCATAGGGTTTACTGACGAATTTGTTAATGATTTGACCAGTGTTGCCAGATGGTCAAATCCAGATTTTCCCAATTCCCTTCCAACTTTTCCCCAAAAAAGATGTTTTCTACCAAAATTCCCCAAATTCAAAAATTGTTTTTCCACTAATATTTTCATAAAATGAATCTACTTCCTCTAATATTTTTGTCTCTTGAAAGCGTTTTTTTCCCCCAAATAGCCAAATTTTCTTATAAAATTCCCCAACTTTTGTTTTCTCTTCCCATCTTCGCTTTTTTTTTTAATCTTCTTTATCTTTATCTTTCTTTTTTTCTTTACTAATAATAAAGCTGAAAGTCTGTCTGGATATCTCTCTGTCCGGATCTCTTTCCGTCTGTCAGGATCTCTAACGCGCATATAGCGCCAAGACCGTTCGGCTGATTTTCATGAAACTTGGCAAAGAATTAGTTTGTAGCATGGGAGTGTGCACCTTTAAAGCGATTTTTCGAAAATGTGATTTTGTTCTTTTTCTATTCCAATTTTAAGAACATTTTCCCAAGCAAAATTATCATAAGATGGACGAGTAAATTACCAAGTTATCATACGTGGAACCGTAACGTGGGCAAGTCAATTGGCGAGAAATTCATCTTGCATTATTTGTAAATATACAGGAGTACCAAAAGACCTTTTAATTTTCTACTACGGGCAACTGACTAGTGCCACTAGTCATAAATACAAGCACCTGACCAAGAGATAAGAAATAACCAAATACTTTTTTTCTACTCGTATTTATGACTCTGCTTCTGTATGTACATTTAAACTATGATTTTTGTATATATTTATCCAAGAACACTCTTCATCACACTTGTTTTTACCTGATTCACGTATTAACTAGTTACTCACGCAGAACATTATTGCGAATTCCATAGCATAATATTCCACATAATGCAAAATGCGAATTCCATCAAGTTCAGCAAAGCTAACCAATGCTGTTTGATACAAACCCACTACTTCTAAACGCAAATTTAAATACGAAAAAAATTCTTTTTTCCCCGAGGTTTGTTTTTCCCCAGGTTTTCCCCAAGGAAAAATTTTTTCCCCAAAGAATTCCCCTCGAAACCCATTTCCCCAGAGAGCACCAGATTTCCCCAAAATGGGGAAATTTCCCCCAATCTGGCAACGCTGGATTTGACGTAAAGCAGAAGCCAGTCGGAACCTCTAAACGCCTTGTTAATGTTTCACAAGCATTTGTCGAGTTTTTCAGACTTAGTTCACCTGCTAATAAAGTATGTTTGGGAACCTCTTGCAATGATTCCCCTAATTACATTGAACGAATGTCGCAATTTCATTTTCTTTATCTCTAAAAAATTATCCACTGAAAGGTGAAAGTTGAGAAATAAAATCGAAAGCATTTTCTTTAGAAACGTGTATTCGTTTTGTTCCTGGGGGGGAAAAAATCAATCATTAAAAGTACTATCATGTTGCGTTTTGGTACCAAGAAAAAATATGGGCACGTTGTCATAGCAACTAACGTACGTCACGCTATTCAGAAAATGTGCCGGTTTACTTTGCGCTTTGTTCGAACCGCTGAAGCCTTAAGTGTTTTCAGAAGCTTTGTAAAGAAGTGTTGAAATTAAATTACTTTTTTTTTTCTTTAAAAACTCAATTTCATTCATCATACATGAGAAGCTCACACAAGCTTAACATATTTTGGCCGTGAAGAAAATTTTTAACACTTTCCTCGCTACGTATGTGGTATCTTGTCTGTGAAATGTAGCTGGTAGGCAATGACGCGACTGCTCGTTCTCTACAGTTTATTCCCAGTTTCGCGACATTTAAAATTTCCTCCCCCCCTTTAAATATTTCAAAAGGTATGGTTCAAACTGAAAAACAGGGGGAAAGAAACTGAGGGATCCCCCCCTCCTTCTTGTTTAGATATAAGTTCTGATCGAGAACTTGTGATTAGTCATACACATTACTCGTGAGAAGATTAAAATTTAGGTTGATTTTCTTTTACAAATTTAAACAGTTATATGTTTTGTTGGAAACTTTTGATAACAAAATGAATTCTGCCGTAAGCAGGTAAATGGCACTATCTGCAGAAATGAAGTTTCTTAAAAGAAACACGTTTTGGATTCTGTACTAACAATAGGAGAATGTTGGGATTAGACGTTTTTTCACCCTTTTTTTTTAGCGAAAACCAAATAAGCAAACTAGTACAATAAGGTAAACATACAACAGATGACAAAAATGCAAAAGAAAAAGAAAGAGAAAACTGAAAAATTTGCAGTTATTGACTGCTTTTTACCTACCCAGGGCAGAATTGTTGGACTCATGTACAATTTTTCTGAGAGAGAATTAGATGTGAAAGTTCTTAGGGGAGACTGAGGATACTTGATTCCCACTTTAGTTTTCAATTTTTTTTTCTCTGTTGCAAATTATCAGTTTTTTAACAAAAAGTACATGAACAAAGTTAATTTTTTCCTATATCTGACAGTATCTTTTTTAGTTGAAATTAAACAGATAGTTTTGGCAAAATATATATATTTTTTTTCAATAATTTCATAAAGGGATCATGTGTCCCCACCTCAAGGGATACATGATCTCTTTCTTCATGGGGGATACTTGATCCCACTGAGAAAATACATAGACTTTATGTTAGATAAGCAATTTATTCATGGATTTTAGTTTCTACATAATGTTTCTAAAAAATAACACTTTTTTTAATTTTCTTTATTAGATTATAATAATGTGAACACAAAATAACATTGTTTTAAATTCCAATAGGACATTGGTAAAAAAAAATGTACTCGACTTTCATGGACTTTGATGCTTTTGACCAGTTACTTATTCTCCAATACAGTTGTTAACAATATATTTTATAAATAAAACTAACAATTTTTTTGAAGTAGCGTAATGAAGCTAAAATTGCAACAAATAAAAAAAATAGAATGACAAGCACAAAAATCAACTTATTTGCTTCTTGTCTTGCAATAATGAAATTAAGAGTTTTATCAATTGAATTAATTTTAAAAAAGAGTGAAGAAAGTATCAGTGTACTCATAAAAAAGAAAAGAAAGCCTAGCATGTCTTTTCAAAACCTGAAAAGTTAAATGCAAACAACTCGTTTGTTGTAGTTCTTAAAGTTCTGCTCAACCCAACTGGATGTGTGGTGCTTAACACATTTTGTCAGTTTTTTAGGAAAAATAGATTGATTAAGCATATTACCGTTTCACTTTAGAAAACTTATTTCAAACTCTAAAAATTCAACTTTACATTTTATCCGCTAATGGGTCTACATATTGGGCAACTCACTTTTTTGTTGTAAATCCAACTGTAGCAAAATCATTTTTTTTCTTTCAAACAAAGATTTGACATCTATTTCAACTTGTTCAAGCTCATTTGGCTGATCAGAACGTAATTCATCTGTAAAGATAGTTTATGTTTAGATGTTTGAGGTGTTATGTGGGTTACATCAAAAACCGAACTGGTATTTTAATTGTTTAGGATAATTACTGCAGTGATTGTTTAAATCTATCACTCATACAATGATAAATTTTATTATGTTAACATGGTTTTGAATGTTTAAAGTTAATGTCAACTAAGTAAACAACAGTTATATTGTTATCATTGTGTTTGTATTGTTATATGGACTAGTGTTCGCTCAGTGGTCGAAATTCGACCATATTCATAAATGAATATTTGAGAAAACTTGTATGAATTTAACTATTTCCAACATTCTTATTTCTACTCTTACTCATGTTCAATGCATATCTCAAAACATACAATTTTTATACTAACACACAATACCACAATAAAAATTTATTCCAATGTTGCTTTTTATCTATTAATAAATGGATGAAAGAGGATATTTCGGTAATGAGGTCGTTCCCGAAATTTTCAAAGTATTTTTTACTGAAAGAGGTTGCTTAAAAACAAAGGTTTTAACCATTTTTTAAATGATTTGAAAAAATTTAATATTTTTAACTACTATTTTAATCGGTGCGCAGATTGAAATTATTTTTTGGCATCAAAAGCGATGAAATGCCACTCATTGATGCCATTAGCGCACAACGCAAATTATCATAACCCGAAAACACGATTGAGAGCAAACCGTAAATATTTAGTACGGCAATGGAGTCACGCGCCAAAGTACATCACTTATAACTTCATAAAGACCACTCTTCATTTCCAAAATCGGACATTCAATCAAAAAAGTAAAAAAAAAAAAAAAAACTGCTGAGAAAATAAAAGATTTTTCTGGCTCAACATTCTGTTTTTCCTATTCTATCTATTTCAGTGACTAAAAGTAGTACTTTTGATTGAAGGAAACAACCCCATTGAGAAATTGGTGTGGTCGACTAAGTGCTGGCTTGAATAATTTTATTTTGGATATCAAGTTGCTTTGTGTTAACCCTATTCAAATAAATATTTCCCTACCCTTTGTTTACGTATGCAAAGGAAAAACATTTTTCGCTCTGGTGTTGGAAACAAAAAAATTGACTTCAATGGATAAAAATCACCAATTATCCAATTTTCGAAATCTTCCCATATGAAATGGAGCATCAAAACTCAATTGATACGTAAAATTTCTGAGTGAACAATGTTACTTTTAAAACGTCTACTATTATTGAGTAAAGTTACTTCTTTGTCATTAGAAACATAAATTTCCAAGTATCAAATGAACGAACTCTACTCGTGTCAACATATAACTGTCCATTCAAAAACACTGGGCGTCGTAATAATAGTACAATTTTTAAAAACGGTCGACTTTGTGATTTGTTTATGGTTAAGGGCGGTGCATAACTGATGTCACACTTTTCAACATTTTCGACCCTCTCCCCCCCCCCCTTGTCACAATGTTTTGCACTTCACTATACCCTCTCTTTCCTTTGTCACACTTCACGCTGTTTTTCATAAACGTTCCTAATTAAAAAAAAAAAAGGCTTGTTGTCACATTCTCCCCATTGTATGCTCCTCTTGTCATGTCTTTCCTCTCCCGTGTCAGAAACTGTTACTAACGAGAAAACTGAGAAATACACTTTTCAAAATTTTTGATCTCTCTCCCCTTTGTCGCAAAGTTTCACACTTCACCATAACCATTCTTCCCTTTGCCGCATATCAGACTGTTTTTCATAAACGTTCTTACCAAAAAAAAAAGCTTGATGTCACATTCTCCCCATTGTATATTCCTCTTGTCATTTATTTCCTCCGCTTTGTCACGAACGGTTACAATTTAATGAACCAAACCTTAAAGAGGGACTTCATTCGTAGTCAGTTCCTTGCAAATAGACATTTCTGTACTCGTTTTTTTATGAATGCAAAAGGAAAATATTTCTCGTCCTGGTATTAGTGCCAAAATGGATAAAGTTCGCCAATTTCACAATTATGGAAGTCTTTCTGAATGAAATGATGCCGCAAAACCCCCTTAATACGTAAAACTTTTACACAAACAATATTTTTTTTTTTTTTTTAAAGTAGGCATGATCATGCCGTTAAATATAAAATTTCGAACAGTGAAATGAATGAACTCTACTCACGGCAACATATAATTGTCCATACGAAAGCACTGGACATCGTAATAATACGCCAATTTTATCAAAGTTTCACCTTGAAATCTGTTTGTGGTGATAGCAAATGCAGGTATTATTGGGAACTGGAGCTGAAAGCCGTCCCTCACTCCGTAAAATAATTTATTTAAATATTAAAATCGCAAAAACATAATCAAAATGAAAATATTTTAAATGCACTTAGTTACCCAAAAAGCCTCAATAATAAAAACAAATGCAAGTATTTCATTTATTTATGCTCGAGCGAGAATTGGCAACATCACAATATCATCCAGCAATTTCTTCACGCTAACTATGTCGCGTGAAAAAGCAAATAAAAATGAAGTTTCACTAACTTTTAATTGTTTCTAGCCAACAGAGCGGGTTTCGATTTTCGCATAGTAAAACCGGGTAAAACGTGTTTTAAAGCATTTTTTACGAGCTTTCCAACCATAATCAAGCTTGAAGCATTAAAATGCATTTTTCATGTAGAAAAGCAGTTTAAAAAATGAATTAAAACTTAATGTTTCACGCTTCCAACAATGAATTTCAACAATGGAAAAGAGATAAAATTTTTGAGTTTCGCTAACTAAAAAACGCTTATAACTTTTTCTATTGGATTTAGGTTATTGGACCTTGGGCGGCCTGACAATTTTTTCGTTAGGAGTGTTTTTTAAAGACCTTTTCAACCATATCAAATTCGAAAAAATTGGATCATCCGTTCGCGGACGAAAATGCGTTTTTATTTAATATTTCCGTTAATTAGCGCCTGATTTCAAAAAATTTTATTGATGACACTAAAACTCGGCAATAGCTACCGAACAAAAAAAAGAATGAAGGAAATCGGTTCACAAACAGAGGAGAAATCGGTACCGAAAGAAAACGGCTTGCCTATTAATATATAAACTTGATCCCTGGAATCATGTTTCCTTCTAAACGAAGGGATCAAATATCCCTAATATGCGACTTTTACAAATGTTCTTGTTCTATTATTAACAATCAGTGGACATTTACGTAAAATGCGTTTCAATTATTAAAGACTCTATACTTTAACATTATTCTTAGGTATTTTTTTAAAGTTGTATACAGGGTGCGGAGAAAGTTCTCACAATTTTGTTTAAAACATTTTTTTAGCGTTAAAATCGCATGTTGGCGATTTATTTGGCACATATTGTTTATT
Organism: Uloborus diversus; assembly: GCF_026930045.1. Classification (NCBI taxonomy): domain Eukaryota; kingdom Metazoa; phylum Arthropoda; class Arachnida; order Araneae; family Uloboridae; genus Uloborus; species Uloborus diversus. The sequence goes on from NC_072731.1 coordinate 138,551,914, forward strand.
GGCATTAAAAGTATTTGAGGTTTCATCGTTTGTTCTCTGTTAGTTCATCGAGTTCGTGAGCTATGAATCGTGAAAATGTGCGTGTTACTCTCGTTGGATTACACAAGAAGGGAATGAAAACAATCGATATTATTCGAACGACTGGATTCAAGAGTAAAAGTCTATGACGCTGTGAAACGCTGCAAGGAGACTGGAGGGACTGCCGACCACCCACGGAGTGGTCGTCCAACCACTGCAACGACTTCAGCGAATGTGCAGAAGATCCGCTGTCGCAGGGTTTTGGGGCACGGATGTTTGGTCCCCTAACACACCGAATCTCAATCCGATAGATTATTCGGTGTGGTCAATCGGAGGAAAAAATCTCGGGAAAACGATACGCCACGGTCGACGTGCTCAAAACGGCTCTGAGGCGTGCCTGGAATGAGATAACGGTGGATGTGTGCTCGAGCATCGTCGGCAATTTCAGACTGCGACTCCGTAAATGTATAGAAGCCCAAGGAGCCAATTTTGAATAATTGTTATAATTTTTTTGTTTAATGTTATTAGTATTGTTTCAATAAAGAGTTTTTATTGCTTTAACTTGTTGATTTGTTGAATTATGTGTTAGTTACAGCCTATTGAAATATCTAATAAAATTGTGGGAACTTTCTCCGCACCCTGTATAACGGATAATGTAAACTTCAGACTGCTTTCCTAAAAAAAAAAGAGTAAGGAATGAGACGTACCGAGAGCACTTTGGTCGAGTAGCCGAGTACCGAGTTCCAATTATGTATTAAGAAGAACCACCGACACACACGTGATGAATTTCGAACTTATTGGAATAGTAGTATAGATCTCCATGTTCTTAGTAATCCTCTTAGTTGTCCTTAGTTCACAAACAAAATTGAAAACGCGTTGATTAGTTGATTATCCTTTAAAGAGGTTTTTGTTTTTATTTATTTATTTTTTTCAATTTTTTACTTTTTTTAAAAATCTCAAATCAATAAATAAGACATAATGAATTGATATAATATATTAGCCACGGATGTGCTACACATCCCAACTGGATTAGTTCGTACCATTAAGAAGAGAAGAAATGGAGGGAGTGAAGGCTTTCATTCGTGAAACAAAGACACCAAGTCACGTGATAAATTGTAAAGCAAAGTATTGGAAGAAATCGGGTTTCTTTCGCTAGGTTTACGCAAAACGTATCGACCATTCGTCGTTTTACTGAGTCACGTGATTAGGGGTTTTTGCCCAAGCTTTTGCTAAGACAATAATTGAACTTGCTCCCTCCATTTACTAATTCCTGCTCTAAGGCTTGCACGTTTGAATGTTTTGTAATGCTTTAGTGAATCATCTTTCAGTATTCTCTCCCTCTTTCTCTCTCGCTATATATGCACTGGGTGTCCAAATTATAAGACACTTACCCGCAGATCGGTTTTATAACTATCCGTTTTTGCCGCTGGAGCGTCGAGGCGAGGCCTTCGGTCGAGGGTGAGATAGCTGCATAGAGGAGGGAGGAGGGGATGCAAGACACCTAAAGAATCACGTGCACTGTTTTGTTTGAAACGGCAGATGATTAAAGGCTCTCTACGCTTCAGCAAAACGGCTGCTCTTGAGAAGTACTCGGTACGTCTCTTAAAAAAAAGTTTGCCTTGACACATTCAGACAATCATTTCTTGAGCTAAAATAAAATGGCTGAAAAAAAAAATAAAAAAAAATAAATAAAAAAACGATGTGTTGTAGTTCGAGAACAGCAGTTGTTATTTACTAATTTTACAGAGAATGGACTACCGAGCGAAATTTCGGGTCTTTATGTCATATTTATGGTAGTCACTGGCTGCTAAATGAACTGAAAGGAGAGTTGCCAGGGTTGTCTAGTCTAACAAAACAACAACAGTATTTCAAATTGCGGCGAAAATTAATCGAAGAACAACTACGAAGGTCTTGAAACAAACTGATTGCTTTACACCGTATAGGCTATAGAAGTCGATGACCTGTTCAAAAGTCTGTACTGTGTACCTTGAACAAAAGCAGACGTCTCCAGTTTACAAAAGAGTGCAATAATTGGACAGAAGATGGTTGATAAAGGTCACGTGGTCCAATAAATTACATTTCTACTGCACTAGTGCAAGTGGAAAGTTGTGAAAATGGAGAAAACAATGAAATCGACGATCCTTACTGCATTGCCACAATACCTCAGCTAGTGGAGAAAATATGATATAGAGCAGAGCTTCCCAAACTATATAGTCAGCAAACCCCTTTCATAGACCAATAGGGCGGCCCCTGCCATTATAGAGTATAGATACTTGTCGTTTGTAGTTAATTGAACTTAATTAGATTAACCATTAGTCATTATAGAGGAGCATTACTATTAAAAAAACAGTTGGTAGGTAATATACTGTTACGAATTCTGTAAATAGTAATTATTGTAGTAACGTGTAAATAGTTTCTTGTAATGAATATACAACCCCTTTACATTCGGCTGAAGTATACGAACCCCCTATTTTTTTTCATTGATAAAATAAGATAACGGTCTACGAATTTCGAGAAGCATTTCGAATGTTGTGGAAACTGTTCGATGTTTATAAAAGCGTCCCGCGTGATAAAAAGTTAGTTTCGATTGAGAATTTGTACTGAGAGTGTATTAGCTCGGTTTATTGCGAGGCATTTCGCTGTGTTGTTTTTCGTATTTGGAAGTAAATACGTGTGTAGCAGTTGAGTTTACGGTGTTGTGTGATATTTGCTTAATTGCTGGTGATTAATTTAGCAGTTGTTGACGATCTTTTCTGTACATAGTGTAAATAAATTTCCTGTGTGTTCTCAAGAACTGTGTCTTCATTTCAAGAAAGTTGGAAGTCTCGCCGGATCCATTACAATACAATGTGTAAATTTATTTACATATTCCGAAGTAGAAAAATCAAAGTGATTAGAAAAAAATCAATTGGTAACAAAACATTTATAATTAAAAATTGAACATCGAATTAATGGGAACATCGAATTAATGGTTTTAGCTGTCACAATTTCACTTTATTAGGTTCAGTTTTTGATTGCTGGAGTCAAATACCAGGTTCAGAATCTGACACCTTCGTATTTAGTTTTGCATTGTAAATTTTCGAACACTTTTTGAAAACAAGAAAACCTTTCCCTTTTTTAAAAACATTTTGAAGCACATTTTTCAACTGCTTGTTTGGTTCGGCACACTTTTTTGATGCTTTTGGGAACGCATTTGAGAACCTTTTCTGACCACTGACACGTGTCTTTTTATAGAACATTTTGTACCCCCCCCCCTCCTTTTTTGGAAAAGGGGGGGGGACACTTTCCACAGCTCTTATGGAACATTCATTTGATTATACCAGTAATTTTGCTGTTAATTTTGCCTCAATCTCTTGAGGCAGCTATCAACTGCCGTCTGGCAATAGACGGTCTTCGATCAGGAAAGACACAAAACATTTTTTTTTTGTTTTTGTTTTTGTTTTTGGTAGTTTTTAAAATCAACCAATAGCAAATCTTTGCAACTAAAGTTTTACAAGCGTCAATGTGACTTTACTTGTAAAATGTTCTTTTCCTGGAAATTTTTAAGACAACATATAACTAGTAAAAATTTGCTAGATTAAAAAATCGATAATTGTTTTTTTTTTTTTTTTTTTTTTTTTTGCGCTCTCCGTTTTAAAAGAGCTAGTGTCCAAGGTATTATTTTAGTCGTCCGTGAGTTTTGTCGGACACCGCACGTCGTAGAAAAACCCAAAACCCTAAAACTATTAGTATGAGACTGTTGAAATTATCTCGAGGTATATAAAGGTGCATGGTGTAGGTTCCTTGTAAAAAAATTCTCTTTCACAATTTATGAAACATTAGTTTAGTAGAATGTCGAATCAATTCGATATATGTACCAGCTAAAAGTTTCATGTAACTGTTAACAGTGCTCACTGCTATTTTGTTATCACAAAAAGGATGGATGTTATCAGCTGAAATACAAAGAAATGCTCTCCATAAAACTGTCTTTCCTGAATTAAAATTATCTTAATATATGAGAGAACCATAAACAAGTGCAAGAACCAGTCTCGTTCCCAACAACGAAGGCACGCCAGGCAGTTGGCATTCTTGGCAGTAATTTTATTTGGTCTTTGAAAGAAATTTTTGAGATGATCTCCCCCCCCCCCTCAATTCAAGATAGGGATGTTACAAATAGTGAATTGTCCGAAGCCCAATATTCAGCCAATACCGAATATTCTTCAGCCACCAGTATTTTAGTAATAAACCTTAAAGCCGTTTATGGACATGAGTTTAGAATGTTGATTAAGTAATGAGCTTTAGAAATTCGAGCCTCCCACTTGTGGTATCCCTTTCAAGAGAAACATTCTTCATTCAACTCAGCAAAAACGGATCTCTTTTTTCGACCTACTTGCAGGCAAATGACTGATATAATAGAATGCTTTGATTGTGAATTATCTTCAATCTTATCTTATTTAGAAAAAAATAATAAATTCACATTTCAGAGTCATTGCTCATTTTTGGACGAGCGTGAGGGGATTACTTGAGGTTGAATTACTTGCACCAAAAATCATTAAAATATGCATGCAAATATACACTAAAAATATCTAAAATATTCACTAGAAATATGCATTAAAAATTTTTTACATACGAAAGGAAAAGTCGTCGCATCTGAACAAAACAAAATGTTTGACCATTCTATTTTTGGATTTTGCTATTTTAAAGCGATCTATAAATATGTATTAAAACAATTATTTACAATAGTATTAACATTAATTACTGCTTTTTACACTAAATTACAATATTTTCTTCAAGGTTTTCCTCAGAATTGAGAGTTTTGTTATTTGATAGAATTTTGAAAGTGATAATATGCCCCCATTTTCTACCTATGTTATTAGGCATATTTGAATTATTTAACTATGTTTATATTGCCATGAAATAACAGTTGGAATACTTTACAGCTAACACTGACAACGTGCAAGCGCTTTCCTATGTGCACCGTAATGTTGAAAGTGAGAAAAAGAAGTATAATAAAATAGCTAAAATATCTAACCATTCAACCCGAAAAACATTTTATGCTAAATCATAGAAACATTTTCCTGGTGAAAACATTTACCTGGTCAAAATCCTAGGCAGATTTATGGGTGCCATAAAGTAGGGGGGAGGTTGTATGAGCCCCCCTCCCAAAACTCAACCTATCACCCTCCGGACTTCTTTCTGTCTGCACAATTGGGCACAGATTTGTCCCCTCTGTCCCCTGTCACTTTGAGATAGCTTCAAATAATAATGATGGTAATATCTCTTTTTATTAGTTTAAAAATAAAAAATAAAATCCCCCTCTCCTAGGCTTTCTGAATCGCCCGTGGTTGTTACAAACAGTTTCTCGCGTAAATCTCGCAATTTATCCCTTTTTTTACCAAAAACCTGTCCTTGTAAATACAGTGAAACCTCCATTTTACGTTTCCCGAATCTACGTTTTTCCCGCCTTTAACATTAATTTTTATCAGGTTTCAGTTTTCCTGTACACTGATAGTGATAATGGTAAGTCAACCCGGATGAAAACTTAGTTATTTATAAATTTCCCTCATTTTACGGTTTCCCAGGGAAGTTAAAAAAAAAAAATTGTCTCCTGAAAATTTTTTTTTTCCCCAAATAGCCAAATTTTATTGTAAAATAACCCCAACTTTTTTTTTCTTCCCATTTTCATTTTTTTTTGTCTTTATCTTTTTCTTTCTTTATCTGCTTTACTAATAATAAAGCTGAAAGTCTCCCTGTCTGTTAGGATCTCTGTGACGCGCAAAGCGACTAGACCGTTACGCCGATTTTCATGAAATTTCGCACAAAATTAGTTCGTAGCATAAGGGTGTGCACCTCTAAGCGATTTTTCGAAAATTCGATTTTGTTCTTTTTCTATTCCAATTTCAAGATCATTTTTCTGAGCAAAATTATCATAAGATGGACGAGTAAATTACCAAGCTATCATAACGTGGAACCGTAACGTGGGCAAGCCAATTGGCGAGAAATTCATCATGCATTATTTGTAAACATACAGGGGAACCAAAACACCTTTTAATTTTCTACTGCAGGCAAAGCCGTGCGGGTGCCACTAGTCATAAAAACAAGCGTCTGACAGAAAGATAAGAAATAGCCAAATGTTTTTTTCTAATTGCATTTACTACTCTGCTTCTGTAAGTATATTTAAACTATGATTTTTATATATATTTATCCAAGAACATCACACTTATTTTTACCTGTTTCACGTATCAACTAGTTACTCACGCAGAACATTAATGCGAATTCCGTAGCATAATATTCCACATAATGCGAAATGCGAATTCCATAAAGTTGATCAAAGCTAAACCAAAGCTGTTTGATACAAACAATGTAACTACTACTTCTTGTCGTGAATCTCAATACGAAAAAAATTCTTTTTTCCCCGAATTTTTTTCTTTCTCCAGGTTTTCCCCCAAGAAAAAAAAAATTTCCCCAAAGAATTCCCCTAAAAACTCATTTCCCCAAAATTTCCCCAGAGATCACCAGATTTCCCCAAAATGGGGAAATTTCCCCCAATCTGGCAACACTGTAATCCACGCTGTTGAAGTTAGTCTATGAAAACAGAAATGCTACTGCTCCGTTTGTAGTCGATCTTATGGACTTTTCGTCCTTCAATGAAGATGAATAAGAAGCGGAAGCACATCCCGTCCCTCCTTTCAATATTACTTTAAATAGCTTACAAATAGCGAGATTTTTTTTTTCTTTCTCATTAAGACCTATGAAAAAACTTGCAAAGTATTTCAATCCTGGAAGGCGCTGCATTTACTTTCAACTCAATGACTAAAAAAACAATCCTCTATTACCGACTATTTTCAACCTGCACACCCGAATTCGCAAACAAATGTGTTAAAGTGATCTAAAATAGTATGTATATACAAACCTGTTTGTGAAAAATTGCAACACCACGAAGGACTTACACGAGTAAGCTGGAAATTGCAGGAAATGTAAAGTAGGGCATGATATGAACTGCAGACCGGTAGCGCATGTGTATGCTGAGCAGCGCCCTCTGAATGGCGGATCGAACCGAATATAAATAGGCGGCTGTAGCGAGGCGTATATGATTATCGGTGGTTATATGCTAGAGTAAACGTTAACTAAATCTTTAGTATGCCTCTTCGACGAAAGAAAGCGAAATTTGAGCACAATTCGGAGTTTGAACGGGGCAGAATCGTCGTCATGGATTGTCTTACCGTGCAGTAGCCGCTCGTGTGCAGCGTAACAGCAGCACAATCATGCGTGTTTGGAAGCAGCAGACGGACGAGGGTCGGACAGCTCGGAAATCCGGAAGTGGACCCCGAAATGTGATGTCAGCTCGCGATGACAGACACCTGGTACGTATGGCGCTGACGGACCGCACAGCTTCTTCTAGACAATTGGCAGCACAGTGGTCAACAGCTACGAGTGTTTCATTGTGTGCTTCATCAATTCGAGACGTCTGCTGCTGCGTGGGCTGCGCGCAAGGATTCCTTTATACAGGATTCCTCTCACGCAAAACCATCGCCGCTTTCGGCTACAATGGGCCAATGTGCATAGGAGCTGGCGTGCTGATTGGCAGCAGGTCGTCTTTTCTGACGAATCCCGCTTCAATTTGTGGCACCATAATGACCGAATTCGTGTCAGGCGCTATGCCGGTGAACGGCACATTCCGGAGTGCATTATTGAACGCCATAGTGGACGAACACCCGGAGTTATGTTCTGGGGAGCCGTAGCATATCATGGACGATCACAATTGCTACGAATTGTGGGCAATTTGAACATTATCCGATACATAAGTGAAATTTTACAACCCCAAGCTATTCCTTTCCTGCAAGGATTGCCAGGGGATGTACTCCAACGGGATAATGCCCGTCCACATGTCGCTAGGGCTGTCAAATCCTACCTTGATTCGGAGCAGGTATAGCTTCTTCCTTGGCCTGCATGTTCCCCGGATATGTCTCCGATTGAACATATGTGGGATTTCGTTGGGCGGCGTCTCGCTAGAGATCACCGTCCTGTTGCTTCGACAGACGAACTTTGGTTGCGCATACAAACAATATGGAATACTCTTCCGCAGGCAGATATTCAAACTTTGTTTCACTCCATGCCGAGTCATGTAGCAGCTCTTATTGCGGCGCGTGGTGGCCTCACAAAATATTAATTTCTATCTCTCTTTATTGTGTATTTAGTTTGAAAATGTAATCATTTATTTGTACCATTACCACTGAACTGTGTATTAAATTTCATTCAACTATGATGCATCCTTCATGGTGTGGCAATTTTCGCAAACAGGATGTATAATAATGATCTTTTCGTAAAATATAGATATATACCTTTTAAAAGAGTTATCTTAGCAACCTTTAGTTTTTTTTCTATTTGATTTTTGCTTTCTATGTATTTCCCGTATTTTACGTTTTGAAAACCCAGTCCCTTGAGCAATGCAAAATCGAGGTTTCACTCTAAATCGTAATACACAGCATGGGAGTAAACTTTTAATGTTCCTTCTTCTTCGTAGGCTTTGTCAGATCTCAGACAAAAATCGAAACGGCAAGTTTTAGAAGACACGGAGTTTTGGCAGCAAGAACTCGAAAAAATGAGAAAAGAAAATGAAGAGGTAAGTACGATTATAAACTGAACGCTCAGTAACTCAATACTAATTCTTTCGAAGAGGACATTTAAATTAAGTGTTTGCTGCCACAATACATTCCGAATTAATTAATTTATTATTTTTTGTCAGTGCTTTCATTATGAGTTCCAGCGTTAGAAATTACTACTGGTCCACTGGTCCCAGTCCAATGAAACCTGCCTCGGACCACCATAAAAAAAATAATTAGGGGTCCATGGGACCACCAACTGTTGGCTATTTTTGATCACACTTTGCTAGAAAAAATCCAAAAGCCTAGCCAATGTTTAGCTATTTATTAGTCAAACCGTTGGTTGACTTCTTTTACAGTTATTTTTATTTTCAAAAGTTTTATATAATTTTAAATCACACATTTACATTTTACTCACACTTGGAGGAAAAATAACGTCCTGTAACAAAGTAAAAGTGGTCAAATTAAGTTCACAAATTTTAGGTAGCCTATTTTAAGTGTTGTTTAATTAAATTGGTTTTCCTACTGTATACTTGGCAGTTTAAGATTGCAGATTTAAATGTTTATTGCCAATTGCCTATTAAAAATTTTAAATTTTGAAACATTTAAGTATATTAAAAAAATCCTCATCAGAAGAAAAATGTTTTATACTTTGTTGCTTCTCTGTTTTGCATTGTTATTTAATCATAAGTGTTCACATTCACACGTTGTTATTTAATATTATGTTTACCATTTTGAACTTTATTCGCAGTAAAGTAATTTTGCAGTTAAGTGTTTTATCAATGAGATAAAACTTAATAAATGTAATCGTCATAAAGAGTAAGTAATTTTTACACAAACATATTTAGTGTTTAAATTAAAGCGGACCAGTGGTGTTGTTTGAGGACCAGTACATATTCACGTTGGTTGGTCCGAGGGACTAGCATGATTTTTTACTGATTTATAACGCTGATTTCCTTTAAAGAAAAAAGTAATAATTTAGAAACTCACTTCTATAACTTAAGTATTTCTTCAGCTGTAAGACATCGCACAGTCTGATATAAAGTATTTTTAATTTTATGTTAAACACACACGACGGTATAGATTTCAATTGTGCTATGACTAGTAAAAACGATTATCAATCGGTAGTTAAAAAACTGATTGTGTCATCGACAGTTTTGATAATACGATAGTAGTATTGTATTTCGTATTACCAAACCGAAAACAGGGTACAGGGTTTATCCCAAAAGTAATGAGCCTCATTTTTTTGCGACTGTACCGCGCACACCTACGCGACCGGTTTGAACATAGAGGTAGGAATCCGTGGGTTGGAAGCATTGAGAAGGGTTAAATGGAGAGAGAGAAGCTTTTCATTCTTGAAGCAAAGATCTTAAGTCACATGATAGATTTTAAAGCCGAGTATTGAAAGAAATCAGGGGTTATTTTACTAGTTTATCGCTCAAAGCGTGTCAACCGTTCGTCGTTTATGTCTCACTTGACTCAGGATCTTTGCCTCAGCTTTTCCTAAGCCAATGAATGGACCAGTTACTAATTCCTACCCTAAGGTTGGAAGTGGAAAGGGGGATTCTTAGCTTTCCAGAAACGCTTGCTTCAGTTGCTTACGAGCTCTCAGAGCGGTGGAATATCATTTTTAGTGAACCTCAGCGCAGAGCCTTGTCGTGGTGTTTAGCATGGATAGAACCTTGGAGCAACGGCTATGCAATAAAATTTTGCGTCTAACTCCAAAAGATAGAGAAAGAAATATTTGATTTGTTCACTCAGGCCTTCAAGGATGATTGCTTATCGTACTCGCAGGTCAAAAAGTGGTTCAAGGAAGCCCGGGAGAAAGTGGCCAATGAGGCTCGTTCTGGTCGTTCATCAACATCGCGAACGGACGATAATGGCACTCGTGTGAGAGATTTGCTGGACAAAGACCGCCGAATTAGTGTTCATATGATGCCAGAACAATTAACTTTTCTGAAAACAGACGTTTGTGGAATTGTTACAGATAGAAGACTTGGCCATGCGTAAGCTTTACACGAAACTTGTGCCAAAAATCTTGTCCTTCGTTGTCAACTCCTATCTGACACGGATCGGTGTTTTAACGATGCCTCCGGGAAACTCCTTGTTCCTAAGAGTGAAAATAAAGCTGAAAGGAAAGCATCTGGACCATGGGTACCCATATGCAAAACTTAAAGGGGGAGGGGGCTCAGACATTTCCCCCACGGTTTAGCAGGATATTTTCCCATGGAAACTGATTTAGTACAGACTAGAGTTATTAAAATTTGACATTTTTAATAACTTATTCATTAATGGCTGGAGAAGAAATGTTTTTACATTTTTGCAAAGAAAAAAGTACTAAAAGCAAGGAAGTTCTAATTTCTAAGGGGGCTTGAACCTCCACTTGCCCCCACCCCCCCACTTATATGGGCGCCCATGATCTGGACTGAAGACTGGAAACCCTGGGTAACATTCAAAACACTACGACAAGGTGCGCTTATCAGCATTCCCAAAAGCGAGTTTCTACGATGCATGGAAAACACGTTGGAAAAGATGCATTTATAGACGTAGGAGAAGACTATTTTGAAGAGTATTACGATGTATTACATATTTGATCAATATATTTTTTTTTCCCTACGCGCTACCGAAGAATTTTGCCATCTGATGATAGTCGTCTTCGCAATATCAACTTCACCTAAAGCTCGGAGCGTATTTGTCACGTTTTTCAACAGCTTCATCATTAGCGGATTTGTCAGCTGACTGTTATTATGAAAGTTGGACACAAACCTTATTGTTTGACTGTCGTTTCAATTTTCTAACTGACATTGATGTCTATATGGTTTATACAGTCGTCTCTTTTTGCCCTTGTTTCGTAGACTAGGTATCCTCAGTAACAACAAATTCAAATTAAATTAAATCAATGTTGTTATCAATTTCCTTAAACAGTATGTATTGTGCTGACTTTTTGCTCGTCTTCAGTCCACCAATTTATACTGCATATACGTAGTTCTGCAAATCTCCGTCCGATTCTTTGGTAAAGGGCTGTCCATAAATAATGTCACACTTTTTTTCAACATTTTAACCCCCCCCCCCCCGTCACAAAGTTCGTTTTACAAGCTACTTTTCATAAACATATTCATATTGAAGAATGCTTGATGTCACACTTCTTACTCTTTCCTTCCCCCTTGTCACAATTTCACGACCCCCCCCCCCCCCCCCCCCCCCGCCTTAAACATCATTTGTGTTGTAGTAAAATCCACAAATACTTCTTTATTGTTCATCAGGATTGTCGAATTCGTTGAGCAAAGAGGAAGTGCGCGATCCTTTCGAGTCAGTTTGAAATGTGTGATTGGAAAGCGTTTTACTTTTTGCCATGAAAGTGCGTGTTTGAAATTCTGTAACTTATGATTGGTTGAATAAAATATAACGAAATAGCATATCAAGGTGAAGGAAATTTTAAGCTCTACAACTTTGTTATTGACAATTTTTATAAATACTGATCCTGGGAGGCACTAGGAGCTAATGTTTGACAAAAAGAGAGAATTTTTCCAAAAATCATCGATTTTTCATAATATATATCCGGAAAATTGCTGGAAATTTGAGAAATGTGTGTAGAAACAGTTTCGTAGGAAGTTTATTTAGCTTGAATTTTTATTTTAAACGCATTTTTTCCACCGTTTCCGACATTTTCTCGAAAAACTCAAAATTGTCTCCCCCCCCTCCCCCCCACCTTTAGCTCACCCCCTAGGGTCGGGGACTTTTAGTATGTTTTCTTACTAACTACCCCTAACAATATTCTAAAGTCAAAGATTATCGCATATTCCATGCACTGTTTTGAGCACTCTTTGACTGGACTAATTTTAATTTGCCCTTATTGAGTTGCTTTATTTTCAATTCAAATGAGCTCTCTCAGGACACACTCGGTATTTCTGTTCCTTCTTCTTTTTCTTCAGTAATCTGATAGGAACGCGTGCTGGATTTGTTTCGTGCTTCAGGATGAAATAATGAGCAAAAGCCATCTTGATGCTTGGTGGAGATATCTTGGCATTACGTATTCATTTTAGATGAGAAAAAAAAAACAAAAAAAAAACTCGGATTTCTCATTGGAATGGTCGTTTGCCTTGCAATGTTTAACTTCACCAAATCATGCTTCAGCAGCTCGGACTATTTCAAGTTCTGGGTGGGGGGGGGGAAGTGCTTCGTGGGGTATAAGACATTTTAGAAGACTTAGATTTATTAATCCTCTATGGACAACCCAGGAGTAACACTTAGACATCCTACTGTAGCTTTGAGAAGACAATTATTTTATTTCCCCAAATTTCAAAAAAAAAAAAAAAAAACTATTGAATACAAATGTGTAGTTTGTAATTAGTTATTATTTTTTTCATCTTCTTGAGATATCGGATTCTTTATTTTAGTATTGTTTTTCAATACATTAGTTTTATTTTGAAAACATCACAAAAGAAAAAGTACATACTTGCATTGAAAACATCGCACTCTTCATGTTTCTATTCTATAATCCGAGTTTACGTTTTTATTGGAGATTAAATGTAAGTCATGCCATTAATTAATCAAATGTTTCAGAATTTAATATTAGATGAAATAAAATTTCAAAAAATAGCGGTGGCACGATCAATTGCAAAAAATTGTGACTAAAATACGTTGAAACTGCTTTCTCTTTTCGAAATTTGCCGATTAGTTATGTTATCTTCTACTTTCCGAGAAAAAAAATAGGAAACGCTTTCTCTTTTAGAAATTTGCCGATAAGTTATGTTTTGAAAATGAACGTTTTAAAAAATTGGAAAGTGAAATATAATACAAACAAATTCATGATCAAAATGTGGGATGTGTGAGTGTATGTTTTTCACAAAAATGTCTCGTTTTTGCGATCGTTATTTTTGTAAAGGGTTAGTTTTTTGCGATCGCGATTTTTTAAAAACGTATGTTTTGCTAGCGCTACTTTTGTTTTCTGTTGTTTGCATTCTGAATGAATGTCAATAAAATATTTATTTTCAATTTCTTTTCGCCTTACTTTTTTTTTGGGGGGGGGGCGGGGGGCAAGTGCTAATTTTCTCGTGATCGACAGTGTCGCGAATTTACTATTAAACAATAAAAAATTGTCTGATTGTAAATTAGAAACATACCAGAATGTGTCGGTACTCGTTTCTTTGGCCCTCGTTTTAAAAGGTCTGTAAAATGTTTGTAAAAGTTTTTTTCTTTTTTTTTCAAGGGTTGTTGAGGGAAGATTTTTAGAAAATTTGCCACCTGTTGTGAGTGATCCCGCTTGCATACCATGCAGCCAAAATATGTCTATTTACTGAAATTAATTATTAATATGATAAAAAGGATTTTTTTAAGGTACACTATTTTAGAAACTATTTCTGCATCCAGCGACTATTTTTCATATTTCAAGCTACAAAAGCTACTATTTTTAGAAGCAGAACTCAGTGACAGCCCTGTGCGTGGCTTTGCATATAGAATAGACCATATACACACATATCTCATTCATTTACACCAAATCTACTAAACCAATTGACACAAAACGTGACAAACATGTTATTTACTTCACCATCTAATGGTTTTATGTATAAAAAACGTCCATATTCTCTACCACGAAGCTTATGTTCCTTGAAAAGTTAAGGTTTTTTTTTTTTTTTCCTGCAAATCAGTTTTTAAATATGACTGAAAGTGTGGATTGAAGTTAAGTGGGAACAGCTTAATAGAGTTCACGATTGGGAATTTTAAATTGTAAATATTTTTAATTAATTTTTTAAAGAGTTATGAATTTTCTATGCATCCATACAAAATCTTCCATAATGTATTATTTATTTACATAATATACTGCACTTCACGTTCTTTAAAATAAATCAGAGGCATAAATGTATGGGGGTTTTGTTTCAAACAGAAGTTTCGTCTAAGCCTCTTCATATTCTGTGTTTGTTTCATACTCATCTTTTAGTTTATATTTTCCATTAATTACTCCTCTTTTGTTTCCTTTGATTTCTGGTTAACTTTTTTTCTCTTCACTTTTTCAAAATTGTTGTCTTTCATTAATTCTTTTTCTTTCTTTTGTTATTTGTCACTATTAAAGAAATTGACTGTTGTCAAATTAAAAAAAAACTATTATTTTTTATTTTAATTACAAATTGTTTATTCACTGAGATGTGTTCATTTATTGATCGGACTTCCCTCACTGTAAGAACAAAATGTTGTTAAAGCTGAATCCTTATGTGGCTAATTGAAAATTGAACCATGATGCTACACACATAACTTAGTTTTGTTTTGTACAACTTTCATCAACTTTCTTCTTATTGAATAAAATTTAATCTTTTGATAGTTTGTGCCATTAAGTCTTCTTTACTAATAATAAAGCTGAAAGTCTCGCTGTCTGTCAGGATCTCTGTGACGCGCATAACGTCTAGACCGTTCGGCCGATTTTCATGAAATTTGGCACATAATTAGTTTGTAGCATAGGGGTGTGCACCTCGAAGCGATTTTTCGAAAAGTCGATTTTGTTCTTTTTCTATTCCAATTTTAAGAACATTTTCCCGAGCAAAATGATCATAAGATGGGCGAGTAAATTATCAAGTTAACACAACGTGGAACGGTAACATGGGCAAGCCAATTGGCGAGAAATTCATCATACATTATTTGTAAATATACGGGCGAACCAAAGATCGTTTAATTTTCTTCTACGGGGAAAGCCGTACGGGTGCCACTAGTTAAGAATATACAAATACAAAAATGAGGACCAGCAACAGACTCTGGTTCCAGTTGTGCACTTCCCTTTTTGTTTTCAATCGGATGCTCTAAAAGACCTATTTACTCTTTTTTTTTTTTTTTTTTTTTTGTGGCTATTAATTACTTATTTCAATGCAAACCTAATATAGCGTCTTAGACTGACGATCATTTGGCATGGGCGCCCATATACAAATTTGTAAGGGAGGGGAGGGGGGGGGCTCAGATATTTTAACCATGGTTTAGCAGGATATTTTCCCCATGAAAATGGATTTCAGGACAGATGAGAGTCATTAAAATTTGACATTTTTAATAACTTATTCACTAAAGGCTGGGGAAGAAATGTTTTTACATTTTTTCAAAGAAAAAAGTACTAAAAGCAAGGAAGTTCTAATTTCTGAGGAGAAGCTGGAGCCCCCCTACGTGCAAGGCCCAACTAACTAAAAGTGAGGCCCAAGGCCCACAATAATTTGGAGGCCCCCTGAAGGTTATTATTTTAAAATTGTGTGTATTTTTTGTACAGTTGTAATGCTATGCATAATTCTATAAGTAATTTGGGGCCCTTTAGGAAGAGGGGGCCCCAGGCCCAGGCCTAGTAGGCCTGTGCGGTAATCAGGCCCTGCCTATGTGGGTGCCATTGTCATTTGGTGATATATTGCCGAATTGGAGATGAACTTGTAAACAAATATGAAGATGCAAAACCAGTTTTTGTGACATTTTGTTAGATTCTCGTTGAAATGACGGTAATTTTTAATTTTTTGATATTTGTAATATGAATCACAGTAATGCAGTTTTTTCTGTATCGCAGTTACAAGTTTGGGGCACGTCGAAATACATGTTGGGGACCTCTTTTTCTGTCACAGAAGTTGTAAAACATTTATCTTAAGCATTTTTGAAACTCCAACATTGGGTTACAGTTATGGGGTCTCTCGCGCAATTGCGACATTTTCGATATTTTAAATCCGCCACTGCACGTCAAAACAAACTGGGTTTAAGCTGGGTTAGTTTTAAAAAGGTTTTTTTGCTCAATGTTTATGATTATTTTGAACTCGATTTTTTTACGACTATTTTTTTTTATTTCCGAGAACACTTTCCCCTCCTCCCCCCCCCCTCTAATTCTAAATTAAACTATAGTTATACTTCCGAGTTGTTTAAAACTAACACCATTCATAAAATTAGAGATTTTTTTTTTCAAACGTTATCTATTGCAGTGCTTCTCAACCTTTTTTACTTTGCGGCACACTTAAAAAATTTCTAGATCAACGGGGCACACTGAACTTAATTTCGCAATGGTAATATACACTCTAAGACAAAAAAAAAAGTTGCACCAGGAAGGTGTGGACCGATGTGAATGAAATTTGGTGGGATGGTTCTTCTGCCTAAGATATGCAAATGATTAAATTTCCAGGTTAGGGTTGCGCATGCAACGCGCGCAGGGTGGCCCTAAGCACAGCGCAAGACCAGCTATATAAGGGCGTCCAGTAGAGCAACAATTTTAATTAAACTCAATCTGATTTGTTAGTTACGTCGTTTAACATTGGATTATGCCTCAAAATAAAGTTCGCAAGCAATTTACGCAACCAGGAGTGTTCGAAAGGGGTCGCATAATTGGCCTCCGAGAAGCTGGATGGTCATTTCGACGGATAGCACAGCACGTTGGTTACACTGATGTTACTGTTGCACGCATTTGGCGGCAGTGGACTCAACAAGGCACATATCAGCGTCAACCAGGCTCAGGGAGGCCGAGACAAACCGTACCGAGGGAGGACCGGAGGCTCGTAAGGCAAGCTCGTAACGATCCAACCAGCACAGTTGCAGACATCCAATGGGCTGTAGGACCTTCCATCAATCAGCCAATAAGTGGTCGCACCATTTGCCGACGGCTGCACGACGTGGGACTGCGCTCACGTAGACCGTTACTACGACTGCCATTAACAGCATTGCATCGTCGGAAAAGATTGGAATGGTGCCGTACAAGACGGACATGGAGCGTCGAATGGTATCGCGTAGTCTGCACTGACGAGTCCCGCTTCTGTCGTGGTGGAGACGACAATAGAATACGCGTGTGGAGGCAACGTGGTCAGCGCCAAGATTTACGGTTTATTGTACAGCGTCATACGTCCACGAGACCTGGTGTCATGGTGTGGGGCGCAATTGCATATGATGCAAAATCACCTCTAGTGTTCATTAACGGTACTTTGACCGGCCAACGTTACGTTCAAAAGATCCTGCAGCCAGTTGCTTTGCCATTCCTGAGCACCCGTGTTCGGCCGCTATTCCAAAAAGACAACGCTCGACCCCATATTGCTGCCGTCTCTAGAGCTTGTCTTCAAGGCCTAGACAGCATGGAGTGGCCGGCATATTCACCAGACCTGTCCCCAATCGAGAATGTGTGGGATGCCATGGGACGAGATGTCAACACTCCACCCGTACCTCGAAATCTGCCGGAACTCCGTAACAAAGTTAAAGCAGCATGGGATAGACTACCACAGGACTTCATTAAGAACCTGTACGATTGGTTACCAAGACGATTAGCATGTTGTATGCGGAATAATGGCGGCCATACCCCATACTGAATGTTACCCATTTTGTGTATGTTGTTCAATAAATTTTGCTTATATCGTTCTCATTTTCTAATCATTTACTCTTCCATATACACTTAACATACCTTCCAAATGTCATTGTATTCTAAGACTTCCTTCATGGTGCAACTTGTTTTTTGTCTTAGAGTGTAGAAAGGTTTTTATCATTCACAGGTAAAAAGACGGGGGGGGGGGGATTTTTCATATCAATAAAACAAATATAACTAACGTAGTGTATTTAAATTTATTTAGAAAGTAGAAATATTTCGAATGAATTGAGGTTGATAACGAACAACAAAACTATCTACATCAGACTTAACAGAAAATTATGCTTCATATGTTTAAGAGCATTTCTGTCAAACACGGGCGGATCTAGAGGGGGGCCATGGCCCCTCCCAAAGCCTTGTGATTGTAGGAATTTTTTTAAGGAAAAAAAAAGAAAAAAAATATTATGAGAAGATAACAAAACCTTAATTGGGAGAAAAATTTTATCCCTATCCTCAAAACAAAACTTTTGTTTCCAAAATTTTTCTCCATCTTTATACATAAAGGGCTAATCTCTGTCCGGATGTCCGGGGTAAACTTCAAAACTACTGGAGGGATTTTAACCATTTTTTCACCATAGATAGCTACATAATCGGGGAACAACTTAGGCTATAATTTATCACTAAAAAACTTAGTTTAAGAAGGTCGTGATCGAAAACAGTAGACGTCATGTAATTTCCACATCAAATGATTAAAGA
Organism: Uloborus diversus; assembly: GCF_026930045.1. Taxonomy (NCBI): domain Eukaryota; kingdom Metazoa; phylum Arthropoda; class Arachnida; order Araneae; family Uloboridae; genus Uloborus; species Uloborus diversus. Next base: position 138,570,556 of record NC_072731.1, read on the forward strand.
TTAAACCAATTGTTTCAAAAATTCGTTGCCTAACAACAGCAATATTAAAAGTAATCATTATGTAAATTTTGAATCAAGGCCACTCTGGAGCAAGCATGACATTGCTTTCTTAGGAATTGCATCCTCATCTTTATACATAAAGGGCTAATCTCTGTCCGGATGTCCGGGGTAAGCTTTAAAACTACTGGGGGGATTTTAACCATTTTTTCACCATAGATAGATACATTATGAGGGAGCAACTTAGGCTGTAATTTATTCCTTAAAAACTTAGTTGTAAAAAGTTATGGTGGAAATCAGTAAATTTCATATCATTTCCCCAGTAAATAATTAAAGTTGCAACTCCAATAAATTATAGGGGGCGCAGCAGCCACTGTCTAATGGCGGATGAAAAAAGGTGAAACAAACAAATGCCATAACTTATAACTTGCTTTGACGTTTAGTGAATGACAGTACTTTTTCATCGTGTTTGTGCGAAGCTTTCTTTTTTAATTCTTCTGAAATTACATTACACCACAAACTGCTTGAAGCCGGGAATTTACCCCAAAGAAAACTCGTGGAATGGAATGTTTTACCTTTTTCTTTAGTATTGGTAATCACCGCAAGGTAGCATATTCGAGCTTTGAAGTTGAGAATATAAAACCCATTGTTACAAAAATTCGTTGCCTAACAACAGCAATAATAAAAGTAATCATAATGAAATTTTTTTATCAAGGCTTCTCCGGAGTAGACATGAGTTTAAAGTCGTTTAAACATTTGGAAACTCTACTTTTTGCATCCTTAAAGAAACATAGTAGATAGCTTTTTTTTTCTTTTGAGTGTGTACTATTTAATTAAATAAAGCGCACGGTTTTTTCAGTGATCTTTGTTTTTGTTAGTTCATATTTTGAAAATTCTTCAAATTTTTATATGCTTAAATTCGTGCTTTCGTTTCTAAATAAATATTCGTTCGTTCTTTATACTTACTGCTATTTTACTTTAATGGGTAAGGAAGAAGCTCGATTTTTAATCACGTCAAAGTGATATGTTTTGAGTTCTTTCAGTTAAAACAGAAAACGAAAGGAAGTAGCGATTGTTTCTTACATTTATTTCTGACCCAGGCAACGCCGGGTATTTTTGCTAGTCTTCTACATAATTTCTTGATTCCAACTGCATACACTTCGACGATCTCTAAATGCTGCGGTTCTCAGAGGTTACCTATTGTTCACAAGACAAAAGAGAGCCTAAATTTTCGTTTCTACGGCTTTAATTTTGACACTATGAGGAGAACCCCCTTTTCCCATGCGTTTTCACAAATGCCTTGATATGTAGCAAAAAATTGCATTTTAAGCCTTTTATTTGGAAAAAATGTCAACGAAAACTAGCTTATCCAGTCCTTATCCCTTAACTTGCTTAAAAGCAACTTAAATGAATTTTTTGGGGACTTCAATTACAAACGAGTTTTGATAGGACCCCCTCCCTCCCTATTTTATATCGTGGTGATAGCTTTAAAAGGAGGTTTTTTGGAGGAGCTCACGAATCTTCCATCCCTTTCTAAAATATGCATAAATATAGTTAAAAATCGAATTTTTAGAGCCTCAAAGGCAAAATATTTCCAGGAAGGAAGGATTCTAAGCACCTTCACACTTCTTTTAATGTAAGCAAACATTACCTAAAGTTGCATTTTTAGGCTGGACAGCTGAAGAGTTAGAAGTGCACCCCTCCTCTTCTAACTGCTCAATGTATAATGACAGAACATTTTGGTTTCTAAGCTTCATTTTCAAAAAGTATTTTGACCTTTCTCCGTACATCATCAAAAATAGACAAAATGCGTTTTTAGTTACCTAATTTTCAAAAATTACTCGGAAATTTAAATTTCGAAACATTTTCGAGGGAGATTCCTAAATCCACCCCCTCACCTAATGTCTCGATACCCGGAAATTGAGTTTTTAAAACTTCATTTTAATAAAATTTCTGGGGAGTTATCAGGGCCCAATTTCTCAATAAGCAGAGTAGACAGCTGAATAAGGCGGCAAACTTTCCAGGGGCGGCAAATTTGCTATTATAAAACACATTTTTTGAATTAAATTGTTATTCTTGAAAGTAAAATATTAGCATTCTTTCATTTTCCAGAGACAATTTTTTCTTGTAATTTAATAATGATTACTTTCACACATCTTATGAAAGTCAAATGCTTTTCAGCCATGGTATTTGCCGAATCGTCAGCAAAATTTGTCGGATAAAAATTTTTTGGGGAGATCACTGTGATCATTTCATCGGGGCGCCTCAGAATGTGAAACGCAATCATTTCTTTATAAGTTTGACAGTTTGAATCTGGGGAACACTTTTTTACGTTTTTTTTTTTTGAGTCAAGAATATTTTACTTCTTTTAGGGGAGGGGGGGGGACGGCAGATTTTAAATTTGTGGCATGGCGCTAAATTCGGCCCTGAGAAGTTTGTTCAAAAATTTCGGATGGCCCCTCTCAAAACAATCGGTTGGATCCGCCACTGGTCAAACATGTCATTCAAGTGCACAGTGCAGTTAAACGATTTATCAAATAATGTTTCAAGAAAGAAGGAAGCAAGAAATTAAAACCAAGCACCTATAACTTCCGTTTGACACTAATGATACAACACTTGAGCCTACCTTGAGGAGCAAAGACGTTTGATGTTCGGCTCTATGCTGGAAAAAGCTACACGAAGTTCTTCAACCAGGCTCTTTAGAGGTGATCTCTTGCTGTTTTTTAATAAGTGTGAGGGCTAAGAAGCAGAGTTCGCAAAGATATGTAGTTGAAAATTGTAGCAGCACATCAATAGCAAGACAAAAGATGGTGGGATACTCATTCTTAACCAGCAACCAAAATTCGTCCAGAGACGCTTCGCTGAACCCGTTTAAGAGCACGGTCGCTCTTGAGGTCCATAAATTCCTCTCGCGCAGAAGAAAGGTCTTTGACTGATGCATTCGCAGATGAAGAGAATGGATCGTGAATCCAGTCATACTGTTCTATGTTAGCATTCTTGAAATAGTGCTTAAACTTGTCCTGAAGTATGACTAAAAGTTCTGCCACCACATTCAGCAGCTTTTCTTCCATGCCATTTCCTTCACATACCATGTTGACGGTCCTTTTGAACATGTCCAATGAGCAGTGGCGGATTGATTATAGAAATCGGCCCTGGCATAAAGGGATATCGCGGCCCCATAGCTTCTATAGATACTAATTTTTACAAAAATGATTGGGAAACAATATCACTTAAATATGAGGAAACTATTCAAAAAAATTAAACTTTCTTTAAAACAAAATTTAACAGATGGTTCTGTGTTTTAATGGTGCACAACTGATACAAGATAAGCTAAACCTTTGTTTGTAAAAAACAAAAAAAAGTGATTGTAATAATCTATTTAAGTATTTTTAATTGTCTGTTAAGCATTTTTAAGTATTTCTAAGTGCGGTGCTGTATTGATTATTTCCGTAATCTGTGTGCGATCCCTTAATTTTTTCAAACACATGTATCAATACAGAGAGAGATAGGGAGTAGATTGATTTTCTTGGATATGGTCGTTATTAAATATTAGCATTAGAAACCTAATTGTGAGTTTAACATTGAGCCAAAAATACAAGGTCCTGGGGTCTCCCGAAATTTTTTTTCAAATTGTATTCCTAAAAACGCAATTTTAGATGATCTCTGGTGATGTTAGGGAGAGCAGAGGCTCGAGGGTGGTCCTCTTCCAACATTTTTTTTTTTGAAATTGAAATCTTAGAAAGGTAATTGTAAGCTTTTTATATTTTTTTTAAATAAAAACTAGGACATAGACAGTTATTCAAAAGTTAAGTTCCAAAACCGAAACTTTTACCGACCTTCGATGATTTTAGGAGGAGGAATTATGGCGAGGCTCTCCTTGGAATTTTTTCGAAATTGAAGCATTTGAAACCAGATTTCTGACTTGCTTTACTTATCATGACGAAGGGGGAGGGAGCGGGGGACTTTCTTTGAAATTTTTCGATGCTTTATATTCGAAAACGGAGTTATAAACGATATTTCTTAGTGTTACTAAGAAGAGAGGATTGAGGGCTTTCACCCGATAAACCATCGGAACTTCAGAAAGAGAAATTAGAGAGGTAATATTTAATGCGGAAAGAGATGAGGTTAGTGGACAGTGGAAGATATAAAGGTCTGGTGTACCTGTGAGTCCATGACACCATGACATGGACTTTTATATGATACAGAATCTGAAAGTGAGAAACGAAGTAGATCGATAGGGAAAGGACAATGGCCAGTTACAAAAATTGTTTGGTGTGGTGTTTAGATTTAAATGTGAGGTTTTAATTTAATTTTTGGGAATAGGTCAAAAAATCTTCTGTCATGATGTTATGGAAAAAATGGGAGTTTGGGGGTTTTCCTCTTTTCTTTTCTTTCTTCTTTTTTTTTTTTTTTTTTTGAGATTGAAACCGGAAAAAGGTAATTTTAGACGATCTTCGATGATATTATGAGAAGGACATGCTTAAGGGACCTCCGAAATTTTTTCGACACTGATTTATGACGCTCTTTAATGATGGGGTGGGGACGTTTCTAGGTCGATTGCGGCGGAAATACTCTCCTCGAAGTTTTTCGAAGCTGAAATCCCAAATACGCTGTTGTAGCCTGTCTTTAATGATGTTAAACTAAGGAATGGGGTTCATGAGTTTTTCCCAGAAATTCTTTAAAAAGCTAAGAAGTTTTGGTGACTAAAAAGGAAGATATAAACTTTTGGATCCCTCTCTCCCCCCTTTTGGCTACGTCCCACAATCTTCTTTTATTTATTTTATTGATAAAAAATATGAAACACCCTTCAACAGTGTTCTCCTTCAAAACCATTTACATTTAAATTTTCCATAATAAAATTTTCAATTTTCAGCCTAGTATTTTTATTTGCTTGAAATGCAAGCTATATGGGGCCCGGAGTAAAAAAAAAACTTTTCTTGAACTGATCTCGTGCTTTGGTGACCTTAAATAACCTTAATGATCTTTGGTCTTTTTTTTTCACTCTATTTTATTTTAAAATCATTCCTTCTTCCCTTCTTGATAAAGTTTTGTTTCAATTTTCAATTCATACATGATTTTTACTTTCAAACACTTATAACTATACTGGTGTGACTATTAATTTTAATATTTTCAATCTTTCTCGCTAAATTTTAATTTTTCTCTTATTTAAACCATATTTCTGGGGCCTGTGTATTTTTCTATATACATAACTCTGATTTGCAGGATGATATTTTTAAAAAAATAGGAGAGGTAAATGGTAGAAAAGGTCGGTGTGTCAGCTGCCCCTGAGAATCATAGTTTTTTATATAATCATTTTTAAATTGAAGGGTCTTCAACCATTTGTTTGATCCCTTCGATGGATATTGAGGGAAAAAAATTGAATATTTTATTTTTCGCAAAAAAAAAAAAAAAAAAAAAAAAAAGTTAGAAATGCACATTTAGGAGGTCTTTACTTAAATAATCTTCATAATACAGAATTTTGGATGCTCGAAATTGTGTTTTAAGATTGCATTTCCTGTTAAATCTTTATTGAAAAAATACTTTTCGTCACTTTCATTGCAATTGTTATTATGATCAACAATTCATAACAATTGTGAATTACCATTCATACATAAAACTGAAAAATGGACAAAAGTATTTTAACTTTTAAATACTACCCTTGTTTTTCTGTTTTTTATTGCATTACTAAAATGAAATTGGCGGCCCCTTTTCTGAAAAACTGGGCTGGTGTAACACCCCCACGGCCCCCTTAGCGACGGCCTTGCACTCTCCATCCGCGGGCTTGAGCTCATGCGTAAAGAGGGATTGAAGCTAGAGAATTTACGTAGCGGTATTTAAATTTTATTGTTTGTAGACAGGGCAGGTCGGCCCGAAACATGACCGGCCCACCGGGCAAATGCCCGGTTGCCCGCCGGGTGTATCCGCCACTGCCAATGAGCCACGATCTACTTCTTCTCTCCACAAGGCTGAATTTTTTATTTGAACCCGTTTAGTTTGCCCATACATGCAACCAAATTCTCTCCTTGTTCTTGCATTTTCCGATTCAATTCGTTAAGGTGTTCAAAAATGTCAGCCATGTACGCTAGTTTTCCCAGCCAAGATTTGACTTGCCACAAACTGGCGTACTGCATTTCGTTTTTTAAAATCAAAAACTGTCGTACCTCATCCCTCAATTCGAAAATTATTGATTGTACCTTACCACATGAAAGCCAGCGAATCTTTGTATGAAGAAGTAGAGAGTGGTGACCTGCCCCCCAGTTCTTCACAAAGTATACGGAGAAAAGGCCGTATACTATTATAAGCGGCCTCGATTTTATGAAATTCACGATTTTCACGACTTCAGCCAAAGCTGATTTCAGCTCATCTTGTAAGATCTTTGCCATGAGAGCTTCACGATGGTGGGAACAGTATATGGTTTTAATTTCCAGTTTGCTAAGTCTCAGAACCGAGCTTTGAGAAACTACGATAAAATGAAATTAGTACCGGAACCGGAAAAGAGGAAAACAAAAGTTAAAGCTGTGGCTAAATTTCTGGGCGGGAGGGCACGATCCCTGCCTGGGGGAGGGGACGATAATCCCGTTTGCGAAAGATTTAGAAAAAATTCTGAATAATTAGTTGATTTCGTGGAAATTAGAATCCGTTTTCAAAAACTGAAAGTAATAGCATCACTAGAAGTTTAAAAGAGGTGGGGCAGTAAATCCCTCCTCTCCCCTTCTTGGACATGTCTTATTGCACAAGATCGACAGGGTGAATTGAGTAGTTAAAGAACGATCAAACGCTATTCGGTCGTAACTTTAAAATAAAATACATCAAGACTCGTTCTTTTTATTATAACTACGAAAATACCGCGGCACACCGGTTGCGAAGCCCTGATCTATTGTCAGAAAGAATTTAGAGCATTAATGGAAGAAATTGATTAAAGACGTTTTGGATGGTGACATAATTTGGAAATCAAAGAGACTTTTGAATTTTTTCTTCAGAAGTGCTGATGTAGATTTGGAAACTCTTCGGAGACGTTGGTGGTAGCCGTTCTGTACTAAAAAAATGCTGCCGAAGTTAGAGCCAAAGTTTAATGTTGCGAGTAACTGCAAAATCAGAGGGTGACACCCCCCTCCCCCCGTTTCAAGCTTTTAAAAATATTTAGCGATTATTTATTTTGCTCAAGAAATGTCATTTTGCTGTTTCAATTATATTTCGTAATGCGCCATCTTTTTTGCATCATTTATAGCGATCGACTTTTTTCTATTGTAAGTAACTATTTTTATGTATTTTTATAAAATCAATGAATAAAAGTTACTTTTGTTTTCATCATTTTTAATAATATGTCCTATAAATGTTTCAAGGATTTTCTATTATGCTATTTTTTAAATTTCAGAAAATTATTGTTAAATTGAAAAAGTTAATTTGAACTTGTTTTTGGTGCTTCATAAAAGGTTAAACAATCAAATTGTTCAATATTATATGTGCAAACATCAGGTCAAGTAGTATATGTACATTAAGTTATTATTAACTTGGTATAAATATCGTGTTTGTTATTGTAGCTGCGTTTTAAGAACCTCAGTCTTTTCATGGCTATTTCTTTTTTCAGCAAAAAAGTTATGCCACTGCTATAGCTTTTAAGAAAAATGCAAACATTTATATTCATAAATCTTAAATAAGTATAAACATATTCCTATTCTGATTTTATATTGTAATTTATCTTTCCACTTTCACTGTGTAATTTGTTGACGGTTTCATTGCTTTTTTTTTAATTCGTAATTTTTTTTTTTTTTTTTTTTTTTTGAATGATTAAACGACATAGTTCAATATTTTTTAACTATGTATAATGTATCGAAATCCATACATTATTACTGAAATCTTAGTTATATATTCAATTTTAAAAAATAAATCAATTGGTTATTAAACAGTGTCTTTGTTTTTTTTCCTTTTTTTTTTTTTTTTTTTTTTGGCTGTTGTTCTTTCTCTTTTACTATACAGCAGTCAAAAAAGGAGAAGCATAACTACATCCTATACAGATTGTACGTAGTACGATCCAAAAGTTCGAGGACAAGCTGTATAAAACCTTACTCAGAATAGTTCATTCACATTACCCAAGCACAAAGCACATTCACCTTCAAAGGGTCAGCTTGATCGACTTACTTCTGCCAATGTTCATATAACTTTTGGAAACACTCCTGAAAGTCATTTTTCGCAACCTTCTGTGATGCACCTTTATCTTCATCCTAAGACGGATACAAGGGAGATTGGGGCGATCATCCCCTCCTTGAGCCAAGATGTAGGAACTCACTTTCGGAAATTTTAGGTACTGAAGTTCCAAAACATAATTTTATACGATCTTCGTTTATGTTACAAAAGAGAGGGCTCTCCCTCGAAATTTTTTCGGAATTGAAGTCTTAAAAATGCAATTGGGGCACATCTCGTAACTCTTTAGTGATAGGGATCAGAACTTTGTACAGGGAGTTTTTCGAAATTCCAAAAACTCAAATTTTAGACGATCTTAGCGGTCATTAAATGGGTTTCGGAAGACTCTCCTCTGGAAAGTTTTTTAAATTAAAGTCTAAAAATAAACAATTATATACAACACCGATGACATTAAGGTAAAGAAAGGATGGGATTCCTTCCTCCAGAATTTTGTAGAAATAGAAGTTCCAAAAAAAAAAAAAAAAAAAAAAGAAGAAGAAGCAACTTAATTTGAGACGATTTTCCATGATGTTAGGAGGTGAAGGTTTGGAAATTAGTAAAAGGGTAAAAAAAAAAAAAAAAAAAATCAATCGCCCCCTGCTTGAATACTTTCTGAATTCGTCCTTGTCTTCATCTGACGAAAGAAAGCGGCGTCCATGCAAATTTTCTTTTGCTGGGAATAGGTAAAAGTCACACGGAGCTAAGTCCGACGAAACATTATGTTATTTGTTTGTCATATCAGAGCATTGACCAATCAAAGTGTGCATCTTCAACATGGAAGTCGCCTTCTTCCCCACAATAAAGTTAAAGCAGCAGCGCAAGAGGCCTTACAGGAAGTTGTGAAAAATGACTTCCAAGAGTGCGTCTAAAAGCTATACGAACGTTGGCAGAAGTGCATAGTTGCTCAAGGTGACTATTTTGTAGCTAGATGTGCTTCGGTAATGTGAACTATTTAGGGTAAGGTTTTATACAGCTTGTACTCGAACTTTCAGATCATACTACATACGTATGAGTTTTCAATTTAATATTTCATAAGGTTTTTGAGTGACTCAAGTTTACGCGCATGAAGATATCACACGAGAACTTGCGATAATTAACTGAGGAGGTATTCAAAATGGATATTTCAGTCATCTATATGTTCTTAGGTACATATGCATGTACAGATGTCCCGAAAAACCTTGTGAACTTAAAAATTGGGTGATCGTAAAATAGAAATTTAGGTCGAAATCTGATTTTTTTTTTTTTTTTTTTTTTTGTAATTACAATTCCCTATTCGTAGAAAGAAAATAAAGTGAAATGAATAAATGATCCTTTAAATCTCTGACAATCTTAGCAATTTATTTCCTTTAGTTTTTTTTTTTTTTGGGGGGGGGGGGCATCAACATCGGCTATTTGGAGAAAAACAATCTGCCATCTTTGAATGATCGGCCAATAATTGGCATTGGCCAATCGTCCAAAAAATGCCATCGGTCGAGCACTAATTTCAAGTAACAGTTGCTTCTGGTAAACTATTCCAAGTGCCTACAACTTCGTTGAAGTAGTAATTTTTCCAGAAGGTTGGGGGTGCTTAAAAACACTGGGAAGTATTAATGTAATTTAAAAAACAATTCCACACATTTGACACCTTTCCATCGCCTTCATTTGTGTCAGAAAAGATATGGAAGTAGGGATTGTCATATGGTAAAAATGAAAACTAGTTTTGTATCATAATCATATCTTCAGAGGCACTCACAAGAAGGGAAAGCAGACTGCACCATTGAAAGTTTTAGAGGGTTGGGGGTGCTGCATATGATTTGAGGGGGTGCATCATTGCCCTTGTACTGCCTTGCTCGATATATTTTTTTCCCCGAGTCTGTCATATGAATATCAGTATCTTTTTAGATGTGGCAAGGCAGGCTAAACAGAATGGAAGAAAAGCTAAAAAATCAAGAAGAAGAACTGATGCGTATACAAAGTGAAAATGAAGACATGCAAAGACGCTTGGAAGATCGTTCTTCCCCATGCCACTGTAAATCAGATTCGAATCAGAATGGTTTTCTTCGAATCGATTCTGCTTTCGAAGATGATGAAGAATTCTTCAACCACAAGTCTTCCACTCCTGTAAGTAATCAAGCTTAATTTATATTTAGTTAGTTACCGACTTTCCCTCACATCAATGTAACTAGTAATTCTGAACATTAAATACTCATCTACTGTATGTGCTGATTACTTTTGTGCTTGTTGTTGAAAATTAAGATTAGGAAAGTTCAGATTAGGAAATGCTAACCATATCTAATGTTGACTGTAATAACTTAAGAGTCGCTTTTTAATGACCCTAAATCAACAATTTTCAAACTTTAGGCTGCAAAAATGGTCCTTTTATAATAACCCGTGATCGTAAAAATAAAAGCTTCGCGAAACTTGTGAGCAATTCAAAAATCTCCGTACTCTTCAAAATGCAATTTCACTGAAAAACAATACTTAAAAAATGACTTTTTGCCAATTTTATTCCTTAATTTTGTCTTTTTCATAGTATAGTGAAACCTGTGTGAGTTGACCACCTACGGTACAGTATTTTACTGGCCAACTTATGCGGGTTGATACATATGATCCAAGACTAATTCTGTACCTGATAATAGTAATCAACTTTACAGGTTTTACTGTAATAGTGCGATTGAAACATCAATGTTCAAAATTAAGACATCGATGGTATTGGTATATTGGCCCAAAAACATTGATGTTCTGAACCATCAATTATCAGTGGTGTTCCCATAGGGTTATACTCCATGTACGCCATATACTCTCAAACATTTTTTAGACATATAGCATATACCCTCAAGCTTCAAAAATTTTCATATTATGACACATTATGTATATGATCACATACACATATTGTGTGCAATGGATTACTGGGAGTATACCCTCAGAATAATTGATGGGAACATCACTGTCAATGAAAGGTAAATCCTATGCTACTAATTTATTGCATTTCTACGACAAGGTTACCTCAGCTTTAGATAACAAAAAATGTGTGAATGTTGTTTATATTGATTTTCAAAAAGCTTTTAGCAAGGTACCGCATGTTGCTCTTCTCAGCAAACTAGCTGACATAAGAATAGGAGGAAAAACTTTACTTTGGGTAGAAATTGGCTCACTGGTAGGAAGCAAAGAGTAGTTGTGGGAGGAAATCATTCTAATGGAGTGATGTTTTAAGAGGGGTTCCTCAGGAATCAGTTTTAGGGCCTCTTTTGTTTATTATCTTTATGAATGACATCAGTGATAATATTTCTGGAAGCATGAATTGTTTTGCTGATGTAAAAGTGATGGGGATTGTCGGAAATGAAAAACAAGTAAAACAGCTTCAATAGGATTTAGATCATATTACCAAGTGGGCAAATAAATGGGGTATGGCAGTTAATGTAGGGAAATGTCAAGTGCTACACTTAGGTAATGGAAATAAACGTACAAGTTATCGTTTACAGAGTTCAGTCATTAGTCAGGCAGAAAATGTTATGGATCTGGGTATCTTAATAAATCAGGATTTCAAGTTTAGTGAACAGTGCAACATTGCAAGTAACTAAGCCAACAAAATGCTTGGGTTTATCAATAGATCTATTTCAAACAAATCTAAGAAGGTTCTGTTGCCTTTATATAAGAGTTTAGTAAGACCTCATTTGGAGTATGCTGTTCATTTTTGGTCGCCTTATCTGAAGAAAGATATTTCTGTATTGGAAAGGGTTCAAAGAAGGGTAAGTAGACTAATAAGGGGACTTTCAGATTTAGATTATGCATTGTGGTGACAGATCAGGGATATCAGGGAAAAGTCAGGGAACTTTATCACTCAGGGAAATATCAGGGAATATTGAAAAAATAACAAAAATTCAGGGAAAATTGATCGAATGAAGAAAAAATTCTTTTTTTCTTTGCAAAATGAAGTTCTTAAGTTCCCTACAAATTTTCCACCAATTATTTGTTGTATTAAAATTGAATTTTGACTGAAAATCAAAATTGTTTTTTGCCATGGTATTATTCGCTGTCACTTCAGATTACACGCAGGGTTTTTTTTTTTTTCTTCAAACTTCAAAACTCTTTTATTTTAAAACCATATACATATACAGGGTGATTATAAATAAAGTTCCACTTTCAAAATGCTGCAAAAATAAAACCACTGGTCAGAATGACCTCGAATTTCAACGGAATATTATCGAAGAAGGGGGAAAACGTATGACAAAAGAAAAATAAATAGTTGGAATTTTTAGCAATAGATGGCGCTGCAAGTGTTAGAATATGTAAATCAAAACACCTGTCATGCGCTCGACTCATTGAAGTTGTTATAAAAATGCCAAATACACGTTTTTTTCCTCATTTCGCATCTGAGAAGTTCACTATGGCTGTCTCAATGAAAGACCTGGCCGTCCCGATCACCTGATCTTTACCCGTGTGACTTCTGGATATGGGGCTATCTGAAAGCTGTTGTGTTCAGTGCTCCGATTGCAAACTTTTCTGAGCTGAAGGCATGCATTGCGCAACACATTCTAAACGTGACCCCGGAAACACTTCAATCAGTCTTAAAACATGCTGATGCTGTTTCTCGATTTCAACTTGTTACAGAAAACGAGGTATATTATATTGAACATCTTTTGCGCCAGTTTCACGAAAATTAAAGGCCGATTTGATTTTTACTGATGCTTTTTATGCGGTTTTCGGCCTCAGAATAATTAAAAACCAATTTTTCCCATCCGATGTGGTTGGATGAGCTTACTTAACTAACAGTGTCACACCAATACCCTCGTGCACGCTGAATAGTACGGAGCTTTAACGTATAGTTTACACCTTAGGTAATATTTTTTGATTTATTTGTCATTTGTAGTTGACCATTATTAAATATGATGCTTACAGCGCCATCTATTGCTAAAAATTCCAACTATTTATTTTTCTTCTGCCATCAAGTTCCCCCCTTCTTCGATAATATTCCGTTGAAGTTTGACGTCATTCTGACCAGTGGTTTTATTTTTATAGCGTTTTGAAAGTGGAACTTTAATTATAATTACCCTGTATATTTTGAAACTATTACTTTTTTTTTTTTCATTTCAATGTTGTTTGTTACTAAAGTAATCTATGACTTTTTTTCCACAACTAATGAAATAATTTGAAATTGAGTTGTGTAAATAAGTAAATATATTTTTATTATTTTTTAATAGTTAAAATGCTGTATCCATTCATTAAAACCTAAGTTCTTGGTTAGGGAATAGCTCAATATGACTGCTTGTTGGAAGATTTCAATTTGTTTTACATAAATATGTCTATTCTGCCCTGTGCAGGTAAAGGGTAGTAACAGCAGTTTTTTTTTTTTTTTTTTTTTTTTTTTTTTTTTGCATTTTTGCCATTCTATGGTACGTTATCTTTACTGTACATACTCACTTATTTGGTTAATGCTGAAAAAGATGCGCAAAAAAAAAAGTCTTAATTCTAACATTTTCCTATTGTTAGTACTGAATCCACCACACATTTCTTCAAATATCTTGAAATCTAATCTCTGCAGATACTACCGTTTACCTGCAGACGACAGTATTATTTACGTAAGTCCAACTACATTACTTCTATACTTTAACTATCACTTGTTGTTCTTGCAGCAACAATTATACTGCTTAAAAATTCAGTTTACGATTATTTCCATTTAAATTTTTTAGTTTTATCATGATTAGATATGTCTTCAAGAGTGGTCTTAATAATTTCTTAGAATTCTTATGTTAACTGGTTCTTGAAGTAAAGTTTTTGTTTTAGATTTCCTACAGTATTTCTCTGCCGATAATTTTTAATACACTATTTTTACCAAAAAAAAACGGGAGCATCTTATCAAAATATACACTGGTGTGCAAAAATTAAGGACAAGATGGTTTTTTCAATATAACTTTGTACAAAAGCTTTCCAAATCAACACATTTAATACCGTAAGATCCCCAAGACGTAAGGACATGTGTAATGCTAGCAACACTTACAAAAAGAGAAATCAGAGGGATAAAAAGAAGCTTTATTGAAAAAGTAGCATGGAGCGCAACGCGACTGAAGGCCGAAACATCCCTGTGATGGGTGTCCAGCAAGAAACATCCAGTCTTTAGTAGGGGATATGATGGACTAATTAACTGACTAGGACCAGATGACTTGACACATCAGAAGTATGAAGCAAATATTGAACTAATATGACAAAATATTTTGTTATGAAAGCATTCAATGAAGAATTTTAGTTACGGTTTCTTTTGCAAATGAATGCTATTATAGTTTTTTGTGTGTGTGTGTGTGTGTGCGTGTGTGTGTGTGCAATTTATGATTTTTGAAGTGCCCTTGAATTTTGAGAAGGATGCATTTATACTCTGAGAAAAACCCCAAAATTCCAACCTCCCCTCAAACCCTAAAAAAATTTTATCATAAAAAGTTACAAATCATACTCTGCATTTTTTCAATTGCATAATTTCCTTTTCAAAAAGTCCACTGGAAACTCAATTGCTTTTTCAGAGTACAGAACAATATTAAATATTTCACAATAATAGCCAGTTGGTTTAGCAGAACCTTAAACCTCAAGACTCAAAACTTTTTTTTTCTTTCCAGACTGTGTCCATGAAGCAGGAGACGGAACGGCTACAAGAGAAATTAAACTTGTCCGAACAAAAAGCAGATGAACTTAATCTGTTACTCAATCAAAAATTAATTGAATTGAACAAGCTACAGATTACATATTCTAAGCAAACAAAGGTGTGTGTTTTTTATATTATTTATTTATTTTTTTAAATGAGGCCAGACTGAAATGTTTTGAAGAACATTTTCTTTTTTTAGCAATGTCTGTAAAAGAATTTCTGTCTTCAAAACTTTGGTACTGCATTTTTCATTGCTGAGATGTAGTTCTGATACTCATATAAAGTAGTACAATGTTGTGGCCATCACAAAATTTTCTTCTTTGTTTTTTTTTTATAAGTTCTTGGCTCTTACGAATAATTGCTTCTACTAAGGTTTGCTATTGGCAAAAGCAGAATCAAAGAAATCAATTTAAAAGCCTTGTTTAAATTAATTACAAATCGAACATTTTATTTGTTAAGAAATGAGAGATCGCAACATTTAAAATGACTCATCATACTTCAAAACGTGCAGAAACGTCAAAGTTCAAAAATTTTCACCAACCCAATTTTTTTTCTGAATATTAGACATGAAGTTAAAAGGACTATCAATTGTACTTCAAGTACAATTCTTGACACTTTTATCTAATCACAATTTTTTAATCTTCCTAAAAACTGCCCGACTTAGAAAAAAATATGTCATAATTTTAATGAAATAAGGGTACAGAAGGGTGGCGGGCAGCAAATAAAGGATGATTTTTTACTAGGGAAAAAAAAGAAAGAGTGTGCAAATAACTGATCTGTTCAAACGAAACACCTGAAGTGAAGGCGGTGATTTTATATGCATTTACAGGGCCTGTGTTAAGCATTTGCCAATGCCTCCAATGCTATAAAATCATTAATTTGGTGAAATAAACTGTTTTTCGGTAAAAGTATCGCCAAACAGAAAATTTTCCGAACTTTCCACAAACATAACGCACAAAAATATTCTTGATCCTTAAAACTATGTCAAAACATTATTTAAAATTCTGGAAGGGGAAAAGCATATTACCAAATCAAGTGCCTTATTTATCTTGTGTGTGCTGCATCTTTAAAATATAAGTAAACATTTGCATTTTATATTTTATAAAATTTTGTTCCCTTATTCAAGTTTTCTTAAGAAAAAAAAAATATTTTTCGGATTTCTTTTTCCGAAATTTTTGCGATGGACTATTTGCGATTACTACCAAAGACAGTCTCAATTAGCGTCTTTAGAGAGGCCTCAAATCCCACCCCCTCTCACTTAATTTATTGAAAAAAAACTAAAATTACGTTTTTCAAACACCAGTTTCAAGAACTTTCGGGGAAGGACCCCGGACCCCCTTTTCTCCAATTCAACCACTATACCCCAAAATTTCGTTTTTAGACGGTTCCATGGAGCCACAGAACCCTTCCTGCCTAAACTAGCCTGAAATTAACTTCAGTTTCAAAAAACAGTTCGTGAGGGCAGACCGAACCCCCGCCCGCTCTTAGTCCCATCGTTATCAAACAATGCCTAAAATACGTTTTTGGGACTTCAATGTCTAAAAAATTCCGGAGGAGAACTGCTTAGCTTATGTAAATTTCTACCGCGCTAGGGCATACCCATCAATCGTCGAGGTGAGGTGGACAATAACCTATAGTTGTATTTTTCCAATATTAATATCGAAAAACATCCGTTAAGATCCACCGAAGTGTCAAAGTTTCGTTAACGTCACCAAAGATAGTGTGTAAAATTTCGCTTTTAGAAACATCCGCTTGGGAGCCCCAAAACACTTCCTTATAAAAAAAATAGCCTATAATGGATTTAGTTCTGAAAAATATTTCGGCTCGGAATATTTTCAAGTTTCCCCTATTGTTTTCAAATATAGCCAAAAATCGGTTTTTGAAACAATAGTGCCGAGAAATTACCGGAGGAAAGCCGCTAGATCCCCTACCGTCGGGGAAGACAGCCTAAATTTTCGAACTTCAATTTCGAAAACTTTCGATGGGAGATGATTGAATCTCCCTCCTTCTAGCAACATCAACAAAGGTAATCAACAAAGGTAACCAAAATTGTGTGTTTAAAACTTCAGTTTCGGAAAATTTTTATGAAGAGTGCCGAACCTTCCTACGCTACGGTCATAAAAATAGCTTCAAACTGATTTCAATTTTGAAAGAATTTTAGGAAAGAACTCCAACATTACTATTACCTGATATTTCGAAAAAGTTCCTAAAATTGCGATATTTGACGTCAATTTCGAAAATTTCTTTCATGCACCCTGAATATACCCGACTCTTTTGTCCTTGCAACCGAACACAACCAAAGATTAACTAAAACTATTTTTCATACGCCAATTTCGATAATTTTCTCGGAGCAATCCCCGTTCCCGCTTTCCGTTTCCCCCTCTTCCGTCCTTCCTCTGATGTCACCAAAGACGGACTATAAAATGCGTTTTTAAGACTAGTAAATTTTGGTATATATTACTTTCTTCAAAGATATAAATTGTACCTAAGGAGTTTCTTACTGTAAAACTTTTCTTCCATTTTATAAGTTCATCATTCTTCTGTTTTTTCCCCCCTTTCTTTTTTAAGTTAGAACTTGGTACAGAAAATTTGAAGAATGATTTATATAGATATTAAAGATGAGTCAAAATATGCAAATTACTTTTGAGAGGCAGCACATCAGGTCTTTGCACGCGGGTGGCCAACACCCTAGGATCGTCCCTGGTTATTAAACTCACACAAGAAGAACTCACTGGAAGAAGAGCTTTTAGAAGTGACAAAGGAGAATGAAACCAATGAGGATATCGACATCGATGACACGCAACCAAAAGCTTTTACTCTGAAAATTTTGAGCCATTCCTTGACAATGACAAATGATCTTTTTGATTTGTTAGTTGAGAAAGATCTCATCATGGAAATGATGTGAGTGATCATGGAAACGTTAATGCCCCACAAAAAACTAAATAGAAACACAAAAAGAATATCATAACCAGGTCTTTTTTATAAACTATAAGTTAATTCAGGTTTTTTGTATGCATGTTTTGCATATTTATCGGAATAAATGCACCTTAAACTTAGTATAAATATTTATCTATCACTACTATGAAATCTTAATTTATGCAGTTTTGATTTGCGCAGCATCTCTGTGGAATGTAACCCCTGCGTAAAAGGGGAGTCTATTATATAAAATAAAATGTGCACACATCTTCCATAAGTTAATTCAAAGAAAAGAGCTCTTGGTGAAAGTTTACATATTATTTGGAAACAACTGTATTTTAAAAATGTATCGTCATGAAATATTTTTATTTAATATCTGCCTTTAAATTCATAAGAAGTAAAATACTAGAACGATACCAATGCTTTAAATTATCACGAAATTTGAACTACACTGGCTTCAAAAAGTTTAAGGTACAACCGGTTTTTTACAAATGAATAAATGTAGAAACAAAAGATTTGGAGGATATGTGCTTTAAATAGATTTTTATTGAATGCATCATAGAAATTTGTACAAGCGTATAGCAAAAACGATTTATTGCAAAAAAGCAATCTTTTCAGAAAAGTCCATTTTTGAAGAAAACACAACATCACAGTATTATGTAGTAAAATGTCATAGAAACAAACAAAAATGAGTTCTGAAAAGGAATGTGTACCCCCGATTTAAATGCTTTGGCGGCATCAATTTTCTATGCTGCTTATTAAGTTTTCGGACACTGGAATAGGAAGCAAAGACCAGACACAGAAAAAGTCTTGTTCCAGCTCATGTAACGACCTTGGAGGAGGATTTAAGGCAGAAGCCTGTCTGCCAGGATAGGCCCAAAGATGTTCTATCGGATTCCGGTCCTGATATCGAGCTGGCCATTCCATTCGTTCCAAACCGTGATCCTCTAGACACTCCTCAACAATCCAAACTCCATGAAGTCGTGCATTGGTAGTGACTATTGGTAATGACTTCATCCATCAGAATGAAGTCATTACCAATAGCATCAGCATATGGGCGGACATATGGATCAAGGATCTCATCCCGATATGTCAGATTAGTCGGAGTTCCTCCATAGAACACATGCAAGTAATTGTGACCACCGAGCGAGATCTCTGCCCAAACCATGATTCCACCTCCTCTATAACTGTCTTTGAATTGTTGGATTGATGGTATCTAGTGTGCTGTTTCCTCCAGATCAGTAGATGCCCTGAATCATTCTCCAATGTAAATCTGGACTCCTCTGCGAACAGCACAGACGCCCATTGCTGCTGGGTCCAGGAAACATGTTCTCTTGCCCAGCATAAGCGAACATCCCAAAGTCGCTGAAGAACACTATGAGACACATTGAGACATCTAGCAGCATCAGCCTGCGACAATCCCATTTCTATCCATCCAACTACCTGCCACCTTAACGAATCTTTTAAACGACATCTCTGAGACATTTTCTAAATTCTATTGATTATTGTCCCCGAAACTGACAACAACAGTTGAAAATCAACACAACTTACACACTAATGTACAAAAGCTTGATATTTGCATATTTTCTTCTCACTCATAAAGATATGTTCTTTTCTATAAAATTAAAGTGCCAGCTATCGTTTTTTTCATAAATAAAGTTTGTCATTATCATTCATGCAAACTATGCATTTTATTGTTACTGCCATTTTTTTAATGGTGATCATTGAAAAACTTGTTGTACCTTAACTTTCTGAGGCCAGTGTATTTTATTTGAAAAAAAAAAACATTCAATTTGATCTTCTTTCTAAGACAAGTGAAAAATATAATAATTCATTTTTATTCTATTTTAAACTCTGGTATGTATCTGAAATACACATTTTCCTCCATTCAAATGTCTATCAAAAGAGGACTTTAGATTTTGATTGATTACTAACAACTGATATTAAATTTCTACACAGAGGAAGTGCAATTGACTGTACAAGCAGAATTTTAATGTTTGCTTTAAAATATAGATTACTGAATCTTATGTTTCAAGTATTACCTCAATCAGTTGAAAAACATTATTTAAACAGGATGTTTAAAGTCGATTCGACATTATTTAAGCATGTTTTCTTACTACTTTGAATTTATTCAATGGTACATTGCCTCAGAATCTTCAGTTTTAGTGATTTGTGTGTTCTTATCAACGCCTCCTTAACACTAAATGCCTGTCGCTTTTTCGCTTGTAACATAAAGCAAAAGTAATACCAATAAGTAAATTCGGTACTCTTGCTACTACCATCTATCAAAGGTTGAATTTGATTGAAATTAATAGCAGAGCAAAATAATTTTTTTTTGAACACAATTGGTTAACTACTAAATTTAAATTTTGAAATTAACCAATTAACAATTTGAGTTGAACTGTTTGAATCCATCACCATAGCAATGCCATCCTTGTATTGTGGCCAGGTAGCGTTGCAAGTTTACTGGCGCAGGTTCATTTTTTTAAGCAAATGTGATAGGCATTCAGTATTAAGAAGGCATTGGTTGTTACTGAGAAGTATGAGCAATGGCCTATATATATATATATATATATATATTGCACCATTTGAATGCAATGAAATTTAATATTCAGGTAATGTAATTTTTTTATTGCAGGAAATAATTGAACTTGAGAAGGCGTATATACAGCTTCAATGCCGTTTCAGAAAGAATGCCACCAAGCCAGTTGTTTCTAGGCTGTGTGCAAAAACATCATCACCATTCTCACCCAAGAATCTTTTCCCAAAACCTTCTCCACCAGCTACTCCAATACCTACCACTATTTGTCGTTGAGAGAAAGAGAGTCAAAAAATAAGCCAAGTGTCTTCCATGTGTGATACAAAGATACCAGATTTTAACTTAATCATGTTCTGCTGTATAAATCATTTTTCAATCATATTTTATTTACTTCATTGTAAATGTTCATATTAATCCTACTATATTCAACGTTTTATTTTTGATAATTGCAATCTTTTAAAGTGGTGCACTGAAAGGTGAATTTTCTGGTAATTCTACACCAAAGATGTTCGTTCACCTAAGATAGTTTTACTATATAATGAATAAATAATTAAACAGGTTGAAATATAAAATTGGTCACAATTCACGGTTTAGATAATTGAAGTTTAAAGATGGTTTTCAGCAAGTTTTATGTTATGTAAGGACAGTAATGGTTTTTGCGTAAATTTAAAAGCTTCAGCTGGCATTTAAAACTTATTATTTGCTTCTTTTTATTAATTAATGCTTAAAGATTATTTAAAACCAAGTTTTGATTTTTAATTACTGATTACAGAATTGAATGCCTTTAGAAAAAAAAATGAGTATTCTGCTCTGAAATACCAGTAATAGCTGCAGTCGTTGATTTAGCTTATGCCCATTCAAATTAAACATAAATTAACTTAATGTATGCAAAACTTCTCTGTAAAATTAAATATGTATGTATTTTTATACATTTTAAAATAGAGATGTGTAAATAATATTTTTGAATATGCTAGTCACAATAAACATTTATATAATAAGAATGCTTGTGAAATTCTTTACATACAAAATTCAGAGTATACTTTAGTAGTTACTTTATTACAAATACAAAAGCACTTTTGAGAATATTAAATATATTATATACACAAAAACAATGTAAAATACATAACAATAAATATGAGCAAAAGACTGGATGTTGTACAAAAATTTCATAACAAAGGAGAGCAATTTATCTCATTATAAAATTTGTCACCTGCAATGTTACATTGAACATGAAACCATATTCAAAAGTTAAAAGTAAGTCAAAACTTAATTACATTCTGCATTGCATTATTGCATTTTCTACAGTTATTCAGATAGAAAGAGCATTACGTTTCAATGTAAACATTACTTATTTTGACATTTAATGAAATTATAACTGTAAATTTAATGACTAGTAATATTATGGAATTAAGCCCTGACCAGTTATTTTACTGAGAAAAATATTTGATTGATAGAAGAAAGAACTTTTCATAGTAAACGACCTTTGCAATGAGCAACCAATTTCAGAAAAGGGCAAATTTTATAGTCATTCAGTAAAAAGTCGTCCAGTCCACAAAACGAGAATTTGGATTACTGCAGTCAATTAAGAGCTGAAAATCTATAAACAAAGAGGTACATGTGCCAAAATTAAAAATTTGGAGATGACTAGTATTAACGGTTAAAGATGTTTGGTTTTGGACAAGCGCTGGTAGGTGCTCTAGGCCCGATCAAGTCAAGGTGATGCTCAGGTCTGGTAAAATTGGTGCCTACTTTCACAAGAAAATCCACATTTTCAAAGTAGTAATTTTGAAAAAAAGAGAAGGAAGAAAAATATTTAACCCTATTTTGGTGCCTGTGCGTTAATCAGGCCCTGTAAGGTGCTGCTATACAGCATGATTTTGAAAAACTTTTCAATGAAAGTCAACTTTTATAGTTAGAACTTTGCACGCATTTTACTCAAAATTGCTACTCAAAATGAGTCATTTCATAATAAAAGTCAAGCATACAATTTAGAAGTTACATCAGTTCATGCTGTAGGGTTAAGAGAAAGTTACTATTTTTTAATTAATATTTACGTGGAGTTTTTTCTGAACGCCAATAATTTGTTATTCAAATAATTGGAGTAAATTTGGTTTGAGCATTGGCACTTTCCTCTTTTGCAATGATTGCACATTTCCCCTTTTCTTTGTGATCAACGATTGAAAAAGTGAATAACCTAAAAATCTGATCTTAATTACTAACATTTGGTAGATTATGTGGACAAGTTGTGATGAATTACACTTTTAAATAGTATTTGTGAGTTGAAAAAAGAATATAAATAACATTGAATGCAAAAGATATTTGCAGCATGCATCAGCTTAAAGCTCTTTCGATACTTTCCCCCTTCTTTACATTTGGATAACAGTATGAATTTGTTTTATGACATAGATGGGGGGGGGGAGTACAGAATATTTTTAAAACTTTAACTTTCCCTTTACTTTAAAAGTTTTATTTTAATATTTATACTATCATCTACCCTGGTATAAAATTAAACAGAGAGATGACTAGGAGCCTAAGTTTTTAACCCCTTCAGTCAGAATTATGAAATACTTGACCAAAAATGTTTATATTATAAAGGGTATCCTATAGACAAAATTTCAGGTTCGTAGGAGAAAAATTAAAAGAGATATGGCACGTTCAATATTCTGGACTTATATTTTTAAAATTAATATTTCATATAAAAAGACGATAAAATACCAAACTTCATTATAAAATGTTGTTTAAACAGTAATAAAACATAATATAAGCGTTTGAAACAATTGATTAAAAATTATATATTTTTTTAAAAAATCAGGAAAAAAACCTTGCTTTTCATACAAGAATCCATGGTTGGAAAAATGAGCCACTCTCTATCTCTTAATCCTTATATGTCAGTGTTGTCAATCCCAAAACAAAAAATTATTTCACAGATTATAATAAACAGAATGTAAAGAGTCAACTACAAAAAAAAAATCAAGTAATTTAATCAATTATTAAATAATTAGCAGCTGTTTAAAGTGTATGTCCGGTATAACGGACACCAGGTCTGAAGGGGTTTTAAAGTAGTTCACAATGCCTTGTAACTTTTTGAACTAAATAAATGGCAACATAATATATAGTTGATGCATATTAGTTATTTATTTTACATTAACTAAGTTTATCAATGTGAGTCTAAATTATACTTACACAGTATAACCCAGATTTATCAATTGTCCAGAGACTGAAAAAAGTTACCGTTAAATCATGGACATCATTATATTGAGGAAATTGTTAAATCGGGTATCATTACATCAAAGTTATACTGTACAACTTTCCTGTACATATAATAAGCCTTATTCAAACGTTGCAGCTATATTATTAACATCACTGTGTGTTTGTTTTAAGTATTAAGATCTGGGAAAGTAATTTCTAAAAACCAGGTTAATTTACTTAGCTTTTTTTCGTGCATCCAAATGAAAATAGTTGTTTTATTCCAAAACTATTTATTTCCATACGAATATTATTTTCTGTTGTGAAAATTCTACACAGTGCTTTAAATCTAACACTTTAAAATTATTAATGTGGAAAAATGAGAAACATTAAAGATGCACCACATGAAGAATGCTCTCCTTAGTCTTTTTCAAAAACAAATGCATTGAAGAAAGCCACTGTTGTTAGCCACAAATTTGTTATAAAAATTGCACATATTACTTCAGATCTACAGGAAAGGATCCTTATATTTTTAACAGATTTGTATGAAACGTTTATTGCAAGTTTAAGCCTCACCGCATTTTTTTTTTTTTTTTTAATTTTCATTTGGTATGCATATAGCTGAACTGTATACAATGGAAGCAATATTAAGTTACAGATATAGTTCTTTTACACATTTTAAATTTAGAGAAAAAATTTAATTCTGCATTAAAATTTACATAAGGAAGCGAAAGAAGTCTTTAGAAAAGGATATTTTAATGCACTTCAGATTAAAGGGGGAAAAAAATGCTTAGATATGAAACAGCATAATTAATAGAAAAACGCTTGCTTTATGTTTCATGAAAAGGGGAAGAATAGAATATTTCTCAACTACACACATTACTTTTATAATAGAAAATCAATAGAAGAGCTAAAGCAATAAAAATGATGCACTAAGTACACTGCTTGACAATTGCTAAGGAACAAGTGATTTATGCAAATTTGTACCTCAACTAGCTGGCCAATGAAAACAAATTCAAGTTCAGATGGCGTGGTAGACCAAGACTCATTATCAGTATAAAAGACAGTGCATACACGCTCAAGATTCGTATGAAAATTTCCACTGTTTGGTTTTTAACAAAAATAGTGCTGGATGTTAAAAAAAGGTTTTTCTCTGAAATTCTGTTTGGTTCTTGAAATATTTAAGAGTAAAATGTCAGCAAGACATCATTTGAGTACCTACGATCGTGGACGAGCGGTTGGACGGCTGGAAGTAGGTCAAAGTGTCACCACTGTGGCTGCTGCAATGGGTGTATCAAAAAGTGCCATCTCCGGATTAAAGAATGCCGCTGAAGGTGGAAATGTTTTACAAAAGCATGCCGGGGTCGTGGTAGGAACATCACACCTTCAGAAGATTGCTATGTAGCCCTCGTGGCAAAAAGAAACAGAAATTTCATTCCTGGATAGATAACTGCAAATCTTACAACCGCTAACAGTACGCATGTTTCTGCAAGAACCATCTGACTGCGAGTAAAATAATGTCGGTTTGTACGCACGGAAGACCGTACGTTGCATGCAAGTCCGACCACGCCATCGTTGAGAGAGATTACGCTGGTGTAAGGGACATGTTGGTTGGAATCATCAAAATTGGTCTAGAGTGATGTTCTCTGACGAATCTCGTTTCAGTGTGACAAGTGATTCTGGTCACCAACTACTGTGGAGAGAGCGTGGAACACTTTGTGCACAAAAATTTGTTTGCGAACAATAATCCGTGTGGCCCAGGCGTCATGGTGTGGGCAGGCATCATGCACAATGGCAGAACACCGCTTTACATTTTTGAATAAGAAAGCAATATGTCGCAAATGTATTGCAGAGATGTTATGCTGGACCATGTTCGTCTTTTTAGGGGGGCTGTAGGTTTAGACTTTCTCTTTATGGACGACGATACACGGCCACACTGGAACATTGAAGTGTCAGACACACTGGAAAGTGAAAACATTCTCCGTATGCAGTGACCTGCTTACTTTCCTGACTTAAGTCCAATTGAACTTGCCTCGGAGGACCTTGGCAGACGCGTTGCACGAAGAACCATCCCTCCCAGAACAGTACAAGAACTCAAATCCGCCTTGAGAGAGGAGTAGGAAAACATCCCCCAAGCACTCCTCAATAATTAGTGGGGAGTATGGAAAACAGATGTAAAATGTGCATTAGTGTCCCTGGAAATCATACATCATATTAAGGTACTCCTGTCTCCATCATTCTGACCTAGATCATTTTTTTGTGGTTGTTTGAAAATCATCTAAGTAGGATTATTTTTTTATTTTTAAGTTTTTACTTCATTGATGCAGTAATATCTGTATTGTTTTGTACTTATAATAAAGGCACATCATCCCTACTAACTATATATTTCATTATGTTTCTTTAATTATTATCTATTTTTAATTATTCCAAAAAACGTAACTGTTCCTTAGCAATTGTCAAGCAGTGTATTTATTGCTCGGCTAAAAGTTTTTGATTTATGAAAGGTTGAAATGAAAATGATTTTTAAAAGCTTCAATACTTATTTATTTTATTCATAAAAACTTCATTATAATTATATCAGAAAACTGTAGAGTGCTTTGAGAATCAATATATAAATAATCTCATGAGGAAATATAATGTTAGCACCAAAAGTTTGCTTTTTGAATTGTTTCTGAAAATTATTTAGGAAACTAATTTTATGTTCACCCTAAACTTATGAAATTTTCTAATAAAATTTTTAAATATTGTATTATATTTAGTAGGAGAAGAATGAGATTTTATACTCACTAGATAAGTTAATGGAGCAAAAACATTTAAAACATTTCTGAGTTAAAGTCCAGACATGGGCGGATAGGGAGGATGCATAGGATTGAATGCAGGGTATGCTGTAGGGTAAGGAGGCATACTACTAGATGACACAGGATGTGACAGAGAAGTCGGAGGAATGAAGTTCTGACTTGCTCGGGCTTGATTTAGAAGCTCTGTCATTTTTTCTGACTTAACTCTTCGAAGATGACTAACTTTCTTCTTGCTTAAGTAAGATTCTAAAAATTGATCCACTCCTATTTCTCCAGTTAAAAAATTGTCAGCCAGACTCTATTACAAGAAACGAAAGAGGTTCAAAAAAAAAAAAAAAATCAAGCACAGTAATTTTTTTTTTTTTTTTTTGACAAATTTTACATTAATAAAATTACAAATTTTATGCAAATATTTTTATGTAATTTGAATTCCTAACGTTATTACAAAATTTTTGGTGAAAAAAAAAAGGAAGAAAAAAATTTACCAGTATAAAGAGTTAGCCTATCTTATCTATTTGAAGATCAATAAACTTAACTTCAGATGAAGACAGATAATGTTATTTTTCTATTTAACACAAATGAATTTCCGACATTTTATACAAATACATTCGTATTTCATCATAAATGAACCTTTAATTGAGTTGTCCAGAAGAAAATGTAGTTAAGTCCATTCTTTTTTATGTTTTTGTAAATTTAAATAGAATAACTGTGGTATTCATCTTAGTTATCAAATGGTAAGAGAAACATGTATTATACTATAATCATTCTGTTATACTTCTCTAATCAAATTGATTTGAAAAAACACATTTCAAAATCTAATGTATTAAAATCCTTTTTTTTTTCCTGACTTAACAGCTTTGGTTTCTGAGCAACTCAATAAATGTTCCGATATATGACCTAGTGTTATTTCACTTGAAAAAAGACGTTTGTCATTTTTTTTACAACTGCTTAGACATTCAGAGATAAATCATTTTAAATGAGACTAATACAGGCTTTCGATATTATTTCACACTTTGACTGAAGCACATAAAATAGAAGCAAGTGAATTACTATTAGAAAAAAGAAAACACACAATCATGTTTACTTCTTTTGCACCATTATATTTTAGACAGATAAATTGATGATAAGCAAATCCTATGGACAAAATTCTTAAACTGGTAGTTTGAGAATCTTGAACATCCAATCTTCTAAATCAGCGGTTCCCAACCTTTTTCTCTTTGCGAACCCCTTGGAACAGGCAAAAAAGTTCGCGAACCCCCTGATGTTGAAATTAGTAACATGTAAGAAAGAATAAAAAAACAGCATGTTTGCTTTCCATTTTTTGCAGCATTTGATTGCAATAAGCAAAAATATAATTGTAAAATATCATTAAGTGCAAACATTAATAAAAAGTTAAAACTACATCTACAAGAAAAATTATAAACAAGAAGTTTTATAAACCAACTATTTTTTTAAGCATACTTTAAATTGAGGAAAAAATCCTTAATGCGATATTTGTGGCTGTTTGACGGATCAAAGAAACTGAAAGTTTGGTTCAATGTCTGACAGTTTGAGTCTTAAATCAGGCTCTGCATTCAATCTGCTTCGGTATTTATCTTTGAGATAAGTATAGGAGGAAAATCCTTTCTCGAGATATGATGTACAAAATGGTAATAAAATTCGAATTGCTTTTTTGGACAAAACGGTATAGTCATTTCTTACACTGAGCCAGAAGTCAATTAACGAGAGCTCTTTAAAGGTAGTTTTCAATGAATTATCACAGGATAACTCGATGAGCATTTCCTTTTCAGGTAATGTCAGGGTGTTCTCTAAGCATGGATTTCCTTCAAAAGGATTGCGTATCCAGTTGTTTGAGAGAGGGACGTTACGCCTATTAGGAAAATACTCGTCAAAAGTTAGTTCAAGATGTTGCAGATGTTCACATACATTTCTTTTAACGCTTTCATCAAGTTTCATTGAGTTTTCTGATAAAAAACTACTAAGAGAAGTGAAACAAGAAAACTCACCCATTTCCAGGCATTGGATCCAGAAATTCAATTTTTTTACCATAGCTTCAATTTTATCATATACAACGAAAATATTAACAACTGCACCTTGCAAGGATAGATTTAATTCATTTAATTTTGAAAAGATGTCAGCTAAATATGCAAGCCTTTGCATCCAAAGAGGATCGAATATGCAAGTGGACAAGTGAAATGGATGATCAACAAAAAATGCTTGGACTTCTGACTTCAATTCAAATAAGCGTGTCAAAATTTTGCCACGGGAAAGCCATGTAACTTCTGTGTGAAGAAGTAAAGTAACATGAAGGCTTCTCAATTCTTCACAAAGCGCGTGAAATAGACGGCAGTTGGTGGCACGTGATTTTATGAAATTTACAATTTTTACCGCATCATTCAAAGTAGCGGATAATTCTGCGGGAAGACACTTACATGCTAATGCTTGTCTATGAATGCAGCAATGAGTCCATTCAATTTTCTCGTTGATCTTCTTTACTCACACCACAAAGCCAACAAATTTTCCTGTCATTGATTTTGCACCATCCGTGCACACACCCACACACAAAGACCAATCTATTCCATTTTCTTCAAAGTAACTGTTGACCAGTTCGAAATTTGCTTCTCCAGTTGTGTTGGTTTTCAAAGGTTTTGCAAATAGTACATCTTCTTTAATTGTATCGTTAAAAATATACCTAACATAGACAAGTAATATTGCAGCGTTTGCTACATCAGTCGACTCATTAAGCTGGATCGCAAAATTATTCTCTTTTATTCTATTCACAAGTTCTTTCTCCACATTGCTTGCCAAATCAGTAATTCTGCGTGATACTGTGTTGTTTGATAGCGGAACCAGGTCAATTTTTTTTTGCTGACTTTTCTCCCAGCATACACTTAGCAATATCTTTAGCACACGGTCCAATTAAATTTTCTGCAATTGTATGTGGCTGTCCAGATCTTGCAATTCTATAACTGACTCGATATGAAGCTTCAAGGGCCATTTTACTATCTTCGTTGGATTCTAACAGGAACGTAGAGACGCTACACTTTTTATTATATTCCAATTTTCTTTTAAAATATTCGATAGGTTTGTCCTTGTGTGTCGGATGCTTTGTTTCGAGGTGTCTTCTCAGAAGTGACGGTTTCAAACTGCTGTTCGCTAGAACTTCGTTGCAGAGAAGACAAAGCGGTCTAGATTCAGACTCTTCTCCAGTAAAATAAAAGCCCATTTGTAAATAGT
The DNA here is from genome assembly GCF_026930045.1 of Uloborus diversus. Lineage (NCBI taxonomy): Eukaryota > Metazoa > Arthropoda > Arachnida > Araneae > Uloboridae > Uloborus > Uloborus diversus. The sequence continues at coordinate 138,600,020 of NC_072731.1, forward strand.
CACTGTCAAATTTTCGCTTTTCTCCTTTTTTCTCCCCTAGTTCACTTTTCTGTTTAGTCAGGGGAGGCGGCAGTTCATTACAGCTATCTATTTCAATATCCTGTGTTGATTCGAAAGTTACTGCTGATGTTGAGGGTTGATCGATTGACTGCTTGTCCATTTGTCGCTCAACAAAACTACCAGTTTTCAACCATCGATCCATAACAGCAGAAAGTTATTAAATCATAAAAATTACCAACACGATTATAACTTCACAAACAGAGTAGCAAGTTTACGTAGCAAAACCAATTGCAAACAAAATCACTTGTTTTCAAGCATCTCTAAATACGTCTGTTAACAACTATTTCTCCAGAACTATGAGCATGCTGATATTATATATTTTTGAAAACGAACAGATGGGTAAAATCCAGTAATAAATTTTAAGTTTGGAGCCTTTTGCTGTCATGTCTGCTATTCGATGACTGAATTCGACGGAAATTCCCGAGTTATATTTCAACCAGATTAGAAATAATACCCCTATGATGCATTCTTTGAGAATTCTTTATTTTTTTCGACATATGTATATTATGTATATTGTTTGATTGACTAAACGCGATGGCGCCTTTTTAAGGTCATCGTGATCCCCGCCACAGCTTAATACAACGTTTCTGCATGGCGCCTCGCAATAAAGAAGGAAGGATATCTCTTTTTGTTGTCTATCGAAAAAAAAAATGAGAACATTTCTTTTTAACCAAGATTATAAAACCGCTGAAAGATTTTTTTTTTTTTTTGAGCTTAATACAAGAGTCTGGCGCGTTTTTAAATAAAAAAAAAATTTAGTAACTATGTGTGCAAATTGAATATTTTATAATTTTTTACCAAACTAGGAAAAATCCGCCATTGCACCGAAATTTTTGCGAACCCCCTTCCTGCACCTCGCGAACCCCTGGGGGTTCGCGAACCACCGGTTGGGAACCTCTGTTCTAAATAATACTCTGAAAAATTGTTTTTGTCCAAATTTTATGAAGAAAGAAAACAATAAATAAACAAATAAAATTCGCTAAGTTGACTCCAGTAAGATTTAGCATGATTTGCATGCCTTACTTTTAAATTACTAAATTTCATTTTATAAAAACAAACTCATTCAAAGAGCATTTAAAACTTCAACGTTTTGAATAATACTATGCATTGCAGTCTTTTGTGCAATATGCTCTCAAAACATACATTAACGAAAATTGATCTCTCATGAATTTAATTAAGATCAGGGTTTGAAAAAAACACGGTTTTTACTAAAAGAATATTAAAAGTCTGATTTAAATCATATTTAAAAAGCATTATTTGCGTAGCTGATTTCACATCTATCATATGTGTAATAGCTAATACTTACTTATCAGTTTACAAAAGAAAAGAGTTGGACATTTCATTTCAGGGGAAGAAGAAAAAGTAACATGTATAAAAATTATAATAACAATACTACTTCATTTCAGTTATTTTAAATATAATACAATAATTATAACAAATAGTTCCTGTGTCGTATAAATGCATTGGAATAATTGAACAAAAATGTTAATTCATTTGTCACTCAGTTAACAGAATGTTTAATAAATACTTTTTAAAAAGAGTGAAATAAAAAAATCATTGTGGAAAATATTACTTACTTCACTTTCTTCTTCTGCTTCAGCAGCAGCAGTCTGTAATAAGGCTAAAGTTGTTTCCAGACACATATTTTTGGTAATGTCATCTAAAATAATTAAGATACTTAGTTTTAACTTTGTAATAAAAAAAATGGGGAGATACAAAATGCTTTTATTGATGAAGCATATTTTAACAGCAAATTACTTTCATAAATATTTAAAATCATTAGTTATTCAGGTTAACTTTGTTCTCACAATTTCTCTAACTTTAACTTCCCCACTCACATTTTAATTGTATAACCTGCTAGTGGCAAAAAACTGACGAAAAAATGCTGCAGCATTCTATAGTTACCAAAAATTACGAAATAATAATTATAAAAACCGTTTAAAATGAATAATTTCCTTGAGTTCAAAGTTGTCTTGCCACTTGGAGGTTAACTTTGAACCATGTCAGAAATGTGATGTAAAATAAGTTGTTTTTGTAAAAATAATGTAATTTTGAACCAATAAACTGAAATTTCTAACCGGGTCATTCCATGTAAAATCAACCAAATATACATATTTATATATTGTTAGCAACTTGGCCATCTTAGATTTTCGTGAAACTTTTACAAATCTTACCAGATTTCTAAAACTTATACATATATACATATATATTTTTTAATCTATTATTTATAATTAATAAGTAATCAATTTTTGAAATTAGTTAAGAAGTACTTTTTTTTTACTTGTCAACAGTGCTTTAAAATGTTATAGTTCAAGTTCTATGGGAGCTACAGAGTTATATAATAGGTTGTTTTAAAGAGAACTGTATACACTTTAATACAATATGCAACAAATATTTTTTTTAAAGTTTTTTTACACAAAATTTTAAAAATTTAAAGCTTCAAACATTTTTGAGAAGGTGTCTTTTGAAATTGAACTGATTTATTAAAACACTCAGATCAATAATATTTTCAGCCTGACTAATGACTGAACCCTATACATAATAATATGTACACTTACTTACATGACCTAAATGTAGCACTTGACATTTCCCATTATTAACTGTCATACCCAACCTATCTGCCCACTTAGTAATATGGTCTAAATTCTCTTGCAACTTGTTGTTCATTTTTTACAATCTGCATAACTTTGACATCAACAGCAAAAGAATTCATGTTTTCAGATGGATATAATGGGAAAATAATAAAGCAATTGAAGCAGTGTAGTTAGGGCAAACGTAACGTGGCAGTATTACAAGGCTATGCGGATACTACACACAGCATTCTGATGCTGTCAGGTTAGATTTGCCCCAAGTATAGAAGCATGGAGATAGTGGACTGAAGTAAAATTTTATGAAGACAATGAAACCTCGAAAACTATGAGGAAGTTCGTCCTCTCCCCTAAAAACCGCTCAAATATGCATCATACAGAAATCATTGAAAGAAAAACATTTTTTAAAGATCATGAACAACCCTGCATAGAAGCAAAGGTGTGTAAGAGGCGAAATTAAATATCTGGAAATAACTTGCACAAATGGTAGAAGAAACTTGCATTTGTTTTGGGGCAAGAGATGGCGCTAGCAGCCCTGAGGTGCTGTTACACATCTTGATTTGGAAAAACTTTTGAATGAATGCCTGCCTAGAGTTTGAACTTTGCATACCTCTGACTTAAAACTTAAATACTTACATACCTTTGCTTGTCATTACCTCAATTTTGCTTAAACTACTTAAGAGTTGCAAAATCATGCTTTTTAAGAAAAGTACTACACGAAAGTACAGTGGCCTCACTACGAGGAGGCGGTCTACTGTGGGTGTCGCCCGGTTGGGGGGGGGGACACCTAAAATCGAATCGAGTTTTTGAAAAATATGAAGCTAAAATGCATATTTATTTATTTATTTAGAAGCTAAACAGCTTCACATACATAGAGGATTGTGTGGCAAGATCTTTGCCTCCGGACACACGCAGGAAAGATTTACAACACGAGAGAAGGAAATAACACCCAGGCCACCGGTGGGAATCTAACCCACGACCTCCAGCTTAGAAGACGAAACTTCTAACACAGCGCCATGGAGGCCCTAAATGCATTTTTAAGACTACAATTTTGAAAAAAATTCCGGGGGTAGGGAGGACACCTTAAATTACCGCCCAGGTTGTCACCAATGCTACACTATGTAGAATCTATTTAAGATTGTATTGGATACCTTACCCCTGCTTTCTTTGTTAGTAAAGATTCTAACTTTTCTTATCATTGAAAAATTCTACAAGATGCAAAAGGATTGAAATCTCAAAAATTGCTTGCAATTTTCGGTAAAGCATGAGTTCTATATTAGTCGAGTTTCCAAAAGAAAGATCTTCACTAAAAGAATTCAAAAATGTAAAAATTCAGTTAAGAGTAAAAAATCTTAAATTTGTCAACTTCTTCATTGTACTAAATTTGACGCCGATTTTTCTAAAAAAGTTTCCAGAAAATACTAGATTTTTGGTCAAAACAAATAAAATAAGAGAAACTTCGTGAAAAACAGCAGCAAAAAAAAACTTTTTACAAAATTTTTTAATGTATCTATTTAAAAGTAAATCACAAAATTCAAGGACTAAAGATAAATTTTAACATTTTTCAAGCACTTGAAAATAAATCTTTTTTTCACAAAGAGTATTCAAGGTTTTTTAAAAGCCTACAAATCACAAAGAAGAAGCTGATCAAAAGCAATTTTGAACAATACCTAATTTCTGCTTTTTCTTTTGCACTCGACCCTTACAAGACTGAAGTTCCTTATGCTTAGAAACAATATCTCCTTTCAAATTGATAAGGAGAGGCTCTTGTGATAAATTGTACTCTGCTAAACTTTTGTTACTAGCTAACAACATCTCTCTCTCAGCTTCCAAATTCTTTACCTGCAAAAATAAAAAAAAAATTTAAAAAAAATGAAAAATAAATAAATAAAATAAAAATTGAATGAACAAATTTAACAAGTTTTAAACTTATTTATTAAATATTTAAAACTCTGATAGTAAAATAATCAATTTATTGTAAAAAGTACTCTGAAACAGAGGCGCAAGATCTTGCTTGGACTTTGTAAGGAAAGGTAGAATTGTCCAATCCGAGAATATTATTGACGGTAAAGATTCTTTGCCTTGGTGTGAGACATCTGGTTCAACTTTTCGTATTTTTCAAAAGCAATGCTGCTCACAGCTCTGAAAGACTGTAGAAGTATTTAAAGATGTGAACAGCTATTTATGTTTTCACAGAACCATCTGCATTACCTAATGGTAGATTTACACACAGGCAGACTAGACCCTTGCCTGAGATGGCAAATTTAAGGGAGGAGTAAAATTTTAAGATTAGAAATTATATAGAAGTTAGATAAATTAAAGAGAAAATTTTCGAAAATTTTTAAAAAAAATTTAATGGCAGATTGAAAGATAACTAGTTATAAAAAGCAAACATAGAACAAGAACAAAAGTAAAGAAGAATACAACAACAAAAAATGAAACCACAGTAAATCAATAAATCGTTCATCCTGTGCCATGCGCACTAATATTTCTCCCACAAGTGTCCCGAGTCCAGCGCAAGGCAGTTACTCATGTGTTTCTCATCCATTTCTTGATGCATGCTGCACAGTTGGCAAATAGGACTTGACAAGATTTTTATTCGGTGCAGATGCTTGCCAAGACAATCGTGGCCAGTAACAAGGCGAAATATAGCAACAGATCTGTCTATTGGAAAAAGTGGAATATTTATGATTTCCTCAATCCACTTCCTGTCTTTATTTGGGACACTTTTGTTTTTCCAATAAGTCTCTCTGAAAGATCATTTAATTAACTGTTTGGCGCCGTGACGGATCCAGACTATGGATTTGGGAGGGGAACTTTTTTCAGCACTTATGTTTACCGGGGGGGGGGGGGGGGAGGTTACTACTCATTTTTTAAACAACACCATAAAAATTTAGTTTTATAACCTACCTTTTTGTTCCGGGATTCTGTTCTACAAATTTTTAAGTACACTTGGGGTTTGGGGGGGTGATATTCCCCCCAGTTCCGAGTGGATCCGCACCTGGTTTAGCAATGAGCAAGGGCTCCCATCAAGGGGGGTTCGAGCCCCCTTTCCTTTAGAAATTAGAACTCCCTTGCTTTTAGTACTTTTTCTTTGCAAAAGTGTAAAAACATTTCTTCTCCAGTCATTAATGAATTAGTTATTAAAAATTTCGTATTTTAATGACTCTAATCTGTCTTGAAATCTGCTTCCATGGGGAAAATTGTGCCTTCCCCCCTAATAATTTCGCATATGGGGGCCCATGGCGATGGGTATAGAATGGAATTGCTTTATAAATTATTTGAACAATTTTGGTTGCTTTCTTTGCCAGGTAATCTGGCGCCTCATTTCCCTGTAGTCCACAATGTGATGGTACCCACTGAAATGCAACCTCTTTATGGTTTTCAGCTAAGTCATTAAGAGCCAGACCAATATTTAGAATATCTGCCGATGCAGAGGCTTCAGGTGAAGAAATGGCCATTATAGAAGCCCTAGAAACTGAAAGTACAACAACCTTTGAGAAATTTTTTTGAATGGCAATGGACAGGGCCCAATTTCCCAATGGGAAGAGTAGGCAGCTGCCTAGGGCGGCAAATTTTGCTTCAATCTCGTTTTAAAAATTATTATTTTTGAAAATCAAACATCAGTTCTTTTTCAATTTCCCCCAAAACAGCGAGATAACTGATACTAACTTGTCAGCGGCCGTAATATTACCGTAATTGTCGAAACCACAGAAAATGCGGTGTGACAGACTTGAGGTAATATGTAATCAGTTTCAGTTTTGGCTTGTGGCAGGGACAGAGTACATCTTCTGTAGAAAACATGAACTTTGATTGTTACCTTCCAAGAATTTCTTTTCCTGAACTGCGCATCAAGAAGAGAGCCTCAGATAAAACAGACATAACATCTGGTTTCTCTTAAAAAGACTATGTGCAGCACTGGAAGGGCTGAGTGACCATTATCTCCCGCGTTTATTTGAACCTTAGGAGTGTTCATCATGAAACATTACTTGAATGTTTAAAGAATTGGAAAGTAATTTAGGATTATTACTCCCGCTCCCCCCAGTAGGTTAGTTAAAACCTACTCTTTTCGGAAAAGCTTAAATACTTTTTCGTCCATTTATTTGTAGAAACCACTTATTTCGAACGAATCAAAATATTTTTTTAACTTTTAATATGTATTGTTTATTTATGAAAGATGACGCTTTAAAACGTCACAATTTGATCGTTTATATATATATATATATATTTGAATATTAAAAAAAAAGTAAGTGAACCGAATGATTTTGAAATTACGGTGTTTTTTATTGTTCAGTTAATTTTGTGCAGTTATTTTATAAACGAAAAAATTAACTAAATTCTGTTTTCATCAATTTAAATGCCATTGTCACTGTCTTATGAAAGTGTTTAAAATCAAATGAAAAGTTTCAGACACACAAATACTAAAAGGCAGAATATAATTTTAACAAATAGTTTTTGAAATCATCACGCTTTTGAAACAAACTAAAAAGAATTTAAAAAAAAACTCTCTAAGCCTTGTTTAGATTTAAAGTCCCATAGAGATTCAACATGCCTCACAGATTGCCTGAAAAGTTTGTGATTGAAAATTTTATAGCAATTAAAATACTTGCAATATTTAAAAGGAAAAACATAGGGTGCATGCACTACATGACTATAAGAAGTATAAAGAGTACATACACACATGTATTTTCACGAAAATAAAGCTTTCGGTGATTTCCCGTTTTTAATATATTCTGAATTTATTATGAACAGAATCAAAATTTTACTATAATATATAAAGTTGAAATATTTCGTGCATCTTAAATCTTCTCTATTACGACGGGCTCGTGAAAATAAGTGCTTTTTAGTCTACTTTCCCAGTAAAAGTCAGAAAAAGGAGAAAAAAGCATGAAAGAAGGCTTAATGCATCTTAAAAATATCGCGAAAAACAAAAAAAAGTCAAAAATAAATAAAATAATTGAATAAACATTGAAAAATTAAAAATTGGAAAGTAGGGTATTGAGATGGGAGAAAATGTCTGTCGGTCTATCTGTCTGTCTGTCCCCCTCCCCCCTAATAACTTTTGAATGAATTGTCCGATTCGAACAAACGTTTTTTTTTCGAAAGATCTCGACAAGGACACCTCATTCCCATATTTCACTTTTTGATTTGAACTATTTTTTGTTCAATTTTGAACAGTTCAAAAAAACTTAACATTAGTGCCTACGGGGAAATTCAAGGCAATTTCGAACTGTGAGGCGAATTTGCTTCAAACAAACTTTGTAGGAAAAAGCTTTTGATGAAAAACTTGTATATAAAATATCTTTTTGATTTGAACAATTTTCCGTTCAATTTTGAACAGTTCAAATCCATTAACATTAGCGCCTACGGGGAAACTGAAAGTCAATGTAGATTCCGTACTTGAAGGCGGTGTTACTTCAAAAAAATTTTGTTTGAAATAGCTCGACGCCAAACTACAGATTCCGACTCCGAGAATTTAGGGTCATCTGACTCCAACTCCTGTGCCCGATAATTAATCGAACTTCGACTCCCCGACTTCGACTCTGACTTTGTAGCTTTGGCAAAAAATTATACACGGAGGACAAATGATCGACTCCGATTCTTGGATATTCGACTCCTTTATCCCAAAATGAGATTGGCTCCAACTCCAACTCCGAAGCTATGGTTTTAACTGTGAAATAATTATTGTTTATATGATTTGTTTTTATTTTTATGCTAAAGTTTTAATTTAGGTATTCAGTTTTCGGCAAATAAATTCGAAGTCATTTATGTTTCAACATAAAGATATGAACAGACGATTTTTTTTTTTTTTTTGACAATGAAAATTATTTCTTTAAGTTGACATTTTATTGTTTTTATTTATTTTGATAAGTGCATTAATTCATTTAAAAAATAATTTTTAGCAACAGGGGAAAAAGAAATGATTTTTTTATATGATGTATTTATTTCAATGAGCTTATTAATTTTAATTATTATTTTTTCATTTTGAAAGCTGTTAAAGATATTTTTTAATGGAAAAAAGTGTATTAGCTGCTTTGTTCAAAAGGTGCTGCTATTTTATTTGTTCGTTTTTTTTTAATTTTATTTTATTTATTTATTTATTTTTTTTTTACGCATCTAATTTTTTTAGATGAGTGAGGAATATTTTATTCCTAGAAATTAGCTTAAAATATTTAAAAAATATGTTTGAAACAATTTGCGATTTTAGCTATTTTTGAGAATATTGATCAGGTAATAGAAAGTAGTATGGGTATACGGGAAAGTAGGCTCGTATAGTTCTAGACAGAACTTCTTGTTAAGTACTTGAATTGACCTTGGATAAATCACAAAAAAGCAGTTAGGCGGCAGATTACAAACCTGCCTAGGGGTGGCATGAAACTAAATTCAGCCCTGGCAATGGATCTGTGAAAGAGCAATATGAATAACTGAGATCCCTGCTGCGTCAAAGTCTGTTTTCTACCTTCCAACAGGAAAATACAAAGAAAAGATCCCACAAAACATAAGAGCGTCCGGCATTCATACAATCGTTCATCATTGAGCCATCTGTAAACAGGTGTAGCCATTCATTATCTGGGTGCAATTCATGAATAGCCTCCAGGGCTACAGCTTTTAGAATTTGGCCATTATTGGTGGTCTTAAAATATTAAAAGCACTTCAATTACATACAGTATGTACAAAATATAAAATCTGTACCTAATTTAAAGATATTCAAATATTAATATTTTCAACATACAGTGATCATGCATGCAAAGTGTAAAAAATAAATAAACATTGTTACATTGGAAAACAATCAGGGGCGGACTGGCTCACTTTGGCCCAGTCGGCAAAGCAATATTTTGGCCCACCTCTGCAAATTAAAAAAGTTAAATTAAACAATGCCGGATCTCTTCCGAGTCGATCAAGACATTAATCTACCGCTAGTTTCTATTTTCCTTTAAGTGTCTGGGAATGCAAGTGAAACGCCCTCCGCAGTTGCAATTTGCGGTTTACGAGTGGGTTACGAGCGAACTGCGGCCAGTTCCCGATGCAAGTGTAACATTTTCGCAATTCACAATTTCTCTATCTTCCTTGGCAACTGCAACCAATAAGAAACAACTTTCAGCCAATGGGGGCATCCTGCGACGACAGACTCACAGAAGTTGTTATGTTTACATTATGCAACGATGGTACGCTCTTTATAAAAACGCTTGAGAAATATGGGGAAAAGCGAATTTAATATAAACATTCTTGTATTTTAATTTTTTCAACTATTGCAGCATGACACACAGAATGTTTGACCCTGTCATCTTTTTTTCCTTGCTTGTTTTAGAGGAAAAAAACTAAATACATTTTGAATACAAAATAAATTTGAACACTGCAATGACACATGAGAAAGATGAAAAGGTAGAATTTAAAGGTGAAATACAAGTAAATTTTTGATTTAGCTTGAAGCTGGCTGAAAGCTTCATAATCATCACATTTTATGCATGATTTTTTTCCTTAATCTAATTCCAATGGTTGATATTTTTGTTAGTCGAAAATTCAAAATTTTGCAACTTCAGATTTGTATTTAAGATTCTGATAAAATAATAATTACAGTGTTGGTTTTATAATATAATTCATTTTCATTTGCTTCAAGCTAAATGGAAACTTCATTTGTCGATTATTTCTTTTTGAATTCTATTCCTTTTACATCTCACAGAAACCTTTTTTGGAACAAAATTTTATCAAATAATACAAAATACTTCCAATTTCTAAGCTTCAAATGAAAAAATTCTTTCTTTTTAGTAGAGCAACTGAATTTATACAGTGATGACAGGATAGTTCTAGCTGTATAGCAAAATACTCCTAAATTCAGTTGCTAAATTAGATGAGCTAAATTATAAAGATTTCACGCATGAAAAAATTGAAATACGGTGAAAAGAGTTTAACACAAGACCGAAGGGACTGAAATATTTTTTCATGTTTGAAGAATTAAATTACCCCACTATAGGTACTACTACAGTGAATTCTGTGTAAATTGACCACTTTCCGTGCAGTACTTTAGTGTTCAACTTTATAGGTTTTACTGTATATCATTTCACGTTAACCCATATTCCATGTTAAGCTTATTTGCGATCAACTTTTTTCACTGTATATCCATAGGTGCGAGTTGGGATATGAGTCCTTGATTGAAAATTTCTTGAATGTATTCCAGTATCGTATTGTTTTTACTTAGGCAAAAATCTTTGTTAAAATCATCTATTGACAGTTAACCCCGCCAAACTCAAGGGCAATTTTTTTTTTTTTTTTTTTTTTTGTCTTTTTCATTCTAAAAATTAACCAGTGCCCCCGTTAAAATGTTGGGGGGATCCTAGGTCAAACACTTTTTGTGCCCCCCCCCTCCTCTTGTAGTCAAACCAAACAATTTTAGCCACCTGGGGCGCCTAAAAAGCAGGGAGTCCTTCCTAGGCCATGCCTTATTCACTAATTAGGCCGTGCAATTACTGTTAGCTGAACCTACAAACTTTGACATATAAAATTCTCAAGTTAATCAACCGACCATGTGTTTTACTTACCTTGGGAAGAGGAAATGAGCATAACCAGTTGTCATAATCAAATCACTCGATTTTCGCAGATCATTCGAGCACTCGATTATGGATTTCTAAGCAATGAACTTCTCAAGTACCACATCTCATGTTCTCGTTTATCACTTCCCCGAGTTTTCCGCAATGAACTTCGCAATTCTCTATATGTCAACCGTTCAAGGATGTTATTTCTTGATCAATTTCAGAACTGAATGGACCTCTCAAATGGTTGACTTCTTAAGAAATTCAGCTGCATGGGTGCCCACAGGGGGTCATGATGCAGACTGCGTTATTGAAATTTGTTAGTGGTGTTAGTCCTAATATTGAGAATCCTATTGGGGACAGATCAACAGTTTTTTAAGGGCTGCTCAGTCACTCTTAAAAGAATGGACACCCTGTGATCTGAATGGTCTTATAATCAAATGATTGCTTCTTCAATTTTTAGTTGTATAGTTTTGTAGTAGAATATATGATGTTAAGTGCTTGGTTATCAAGCAATTCTTTTGGATGATATCAGTGATGTTCTCGTCAATTTTTCGTAATCCACTAAGCACAATATGGGTATGTGATCATATACATAGTATGTTATAATATAAAAATTGATTATGCTTGAGGGTATACGCTGTATGTCTAAAAAATGTTTGAGAGTATATGGCTTATATGGAGAACACAACTGAATGGTATATTTTTGCATGAAAGGTGTTCAAGAATTATCATATCGCATACCTAGTACAACACTGCCACATCTGCAAAAATAACTTTTTGAGAAAAATCAATTTAAATGTAATACGCCTTAGCTTAAATTCTTATAGTAACACAATGACATAATCTCAAAAATAGGGTTAATTTTTTTTTTTCATTTGTAGTTGGTCTTGCATTTTAATAGAACTAATAAAAATCTGAAACATCTGTATTACTCAAAATCAACAATTTTTGACTTGCTGCGGTGTTGTATTGCAGGTGTGCAAATGGGTGGGTTTACGAGAGATAATGATTAAGTATCCCAGTGCTGTAATCCTTAGTAGCAAATTTACAAGTTGGGGGGGGGGAGGCTCGTTGTCTATCACAAAACTATGCAAAGCATTTATACATTGTTCCGTGGGGACTCATAACAATTGCGATGAGGCTAATCCGCCATTGGTAGTTCTTGAAGTAAAAATAGGAGGATGCTAACAGGTGACCTCAATATCAGTCTTGTGCAAAAAAATTTCCCTCCTCTCCCCTATGCATTTTTGGTTAACCTTGCTTGATCAGTTTCAGTTACATCTGTACCATTTGCTCGGTAACTCATTTGCAATAATGAGCGACATACATTTTTTACATACACTGTTATCGTTTCAGCCATAGTATAAATTATACAAGTGCTATTGATATTCTTAAGCTACTGCATACATTAGCATCGTTTTAACCTATTTTTGCAGATTATCCACGAATTCGCATATCCGCAGTTACCTTGCCACCCTATTTCACAGATGATCAAGAGGTTACTATAATAAATATTTTTTGGGGATCTTGACTCTTTTTAATACAATTGATCTCTGGGAAAGTGTCGCAGAGGGGTGCACTATTGCTCACGAGGAGGCTAAGCACCAGTCCCCAAATATGATATATTATCGAATAATTGTTTTCAAGTGTTTTATTTGAATAGGGTTATAATGCAGTAGTGTATCTCTCCCCCACCCAAGGCAATGACACACATCCCTCAAATGTTACAGATGACCCCTAAAATCAGACCAAAAGCCTTCTCGAATTCAATTGTTTGTTTTCAAATCTTTGGTTATCGAGTGATTGTCTTGGTGAATTTGAAAATTGAATAATCAGCTTTTTCAAGAAAAACTTGTTAATGAATAATCATATTAGCAGGTTTATGGGGGCATAGTTTCTGTCCCAGTGACATAGCCTTGGAAGGAAAGAAGTCTTGTATTTGGGTTAAGATCAGAAAATAAATCAATTAAAAGTGCTTGGGGAATCTTCATTTAAAATAATAAAAGTAAAAGACAGTTTCGATGCATGATCCTCATGGGGTGTCCCTACATTCATTATTGGATGACTTGAAATGAAAAAGAAATACAGTACAGTCTCGAAAATCCGAGTTAAGGGCTCATGTCACCTTCGATTACTGATAACTCGGACTATCCAGAAAATTCTTCGAGATTGAAAATTGACACTACAGTCAACGCTCGATTTAACGACCATCTCCGTCCCAGATAAAAAGGTCTTTATAACGAGTGGTCGTTATAAGAGGTATAAATTTAAAAAATGTACACCGTCATCATGCATGACCAAGTAAATGCCCAAATGTTTTTTATCATAGGAATTTTTAGAAAAGTAGTGTGCAAAATATTATGACAGAATATTAAATAAGTTTTAAAGTAGAAAATATAGGGAGGAAAATGTTACACATTTTCAGTTCTGCTACTACTACTACTACCACAACAATTTCTGAAGATAAAACCAGAAACAGAGGTCTGCCTTTTTAGCAGACGTGATTTTTGCAAAACATTATCTTCTGTTTCAGATATAGGTGATAAATTGTGTTTCTCTTGCTTTCCAAAGAAACATTTAAAAGTCCCTCGAGAACCCCAAATCTTTAAAAATACTAGATTCAAACACCAAACTACCAATACATCTGTCAACTCCCTTTTCTTAGGAATCTGGAATTTTCTCGATTTTTCCTCCTATTATTTTTTCTGTGCTACCTGTGGTGAATGGTAATCCCCCCACCCCCTCTTAAAGTTGGATTTGACATTGAAAACTTCAGGCAGATGTCCATAAATCAATGTCATTTTAAGCTACAAATTTGTTTTATTGGAAAGAACACAAGAAACCGTTGATTCGGTCGCTGTATTGGATTAGACGATACAGAACGGTCGTTATAACAAAAGCAAATTAACATAGAGTTTATAGGAACAAAGTTGGGACTTCTACCACTGGTCGTTATAATGGGACGGTCTTTATAATGTGTGGTCGTTATAATGAGCGTCGACTGTATTTACTTCCTTGTACAAAGAAAAAGTATATTCTCACGAAAAATTTATTGCTCAAATTTCAACATAATTTGTCGCTTTAATTGCGTCTAAACAAATTATGACTTTATTTTTTCACAATATCACTGCATATTTATGTGCGCAATTTTAAACAACCAAAATATGTATTTTGACTGCACCGGATACCATTTTGACAAGTTTTCTCAATCTATCAGAGTGTGTACGTACAAGATGTATCTTGCATAACACAAAAACAGTTAATTCTGAAAGGTTTAAATTTCGTTTTTGAAACTCATGTAGCGTCGAGTTGTGCACCTAACTTTTTTACTGCAATCAGATTCTCCAAAAGCGATGTTAACACGTTCTTTGTCGAAAATTTCAATGTCAATTTAGCGTATCAAGTTATTATCTCCATACATATCTTGTAATCGTAATACATATCTTTTAGTTGATAAATATTTCGTGCCTCTTTGGGAGTTGTTGAAACAACCTTGTCAATGTCTTTTCCTTATTTACTGTTGGAATTTAATTAGTTTTACAGAAGCAAAATTTCTCTTTTCAGATTTTAATGAAAATATGTTTTAAGCGACTAAAAAACTAAATTTAAAATGTAAATGAAGTATCTCGGATTAAACAGAACCTCAAACTTTCAAGTCAACTGTAATCTTATTTATTACTGATCACTAAATTTTAAAAACTTTCTCCCCTGTCAGGGCTTCAGTTTGAACAAAGTGCCTGCTTGGTAAGGCATTGGACTCATTAACTGTAGAGCTGCAAAGGCAGTTGAAGAACGGTAGTTTGCGTAAACTTTGACTGATACACGTTTACTTGTTCTGTACCAGCGGAAAAAGGAGGAAGCGCTTTTTCAGGCTTGCTCGTTCCAAATATTGTGCTTAGAACTAATAATTTTTATTGTTAAGACTTATTTCATTTTAAAATTCAAATAAAACCATTGCAGCAATGAAATTGACTGAAATTTGGAATCATCAATATTATCAGACTACCTTACCATAATTTTCATGATATTAAAATCAAATTGAGAACTTTAAAAGAAAATGGCTGTATTTCAATAAAACTAATGACTTCTATACCTGAAGATCAGTTTGCATACAAGCATTCAAATTATAGATAAAACATCAGACAGTCAAAACAAGAGATAGAAGTTGTTAGCATATACGTATTTACATTTTGAATGGATTACTTTCGAATTAAGTAGAATTTTAAAAACCAGAGTTATCAAGTGTTATACTCATTTACTCAAAGTACAAGGCAAAAAATTTATGGTTGCTTTTGGTAAACAATTAAATCTATCGGCTTGAATGAGCAAAAAATTTATATCTTCAAACAAAGTAATTTAACTTCTTAATGAAGTTTTTTGCCAAAATAACAAATACCAAGATATTCTGATTATTACAATATGCTAGCTAAATGTACGACTCATGTTTAGAATAGCAGAGCATTAAAATAACATAAATACCTTGGACAAGGGCAACTCTTACGAACTTATTTTCCGTGGCATTTGAAATTATGCTGAATTGAACAAAAAAGGTCAGCAATAGAGTATGTAGACTTTAAAAGTATACTAGCATACTCTTTTGCAGCCCATTTTGTTTGGACGTACCAGACATTTGGAATTAGCAACTTGTCGAGAACTGTTTCCTGCTCTTGCTGTTTCCTTTAGAAATTGTCAACTGATAGCAGCATTCCTCATTTGAATTGAATCATTTTTATCGTTCAATTTCAAACTTCGACACCTTAAAATTACAACGAGCAACTACACAACATCCGCTAACCGCCATTATTGACGCTCGCAAGTTTTTTTGTGGCGGGATTCTCCCTCTCACAAAGTTTAGTTGTAATTTGGCGCGTCACTCGCAGATTTGTTACAACTTGCATTGCACAAATCGCAGATGACGTAAATCACGAGCGAGGGACCTGCGATCGTTTTACTTGCATCTGGCCATAAATCAAGTTTTAAGTTCTAAAAAAAGAAAATTGTGAAACGTAAAATAAAGCTAACACTGGCACATTTTTTATGGGTTTTGAAAGAAGGATACTAATGGTTATGAGTCTGAAAAGGCACATCTTTAGGCTTCTATTCTGACAACATAGGAAGAACACGAGGAAAAGGAGGGATCAAGTAAATCTCTCCGGAAATTTTTCGAAATTGGTTAATCTATATAGGCCCAAGGAGAAAAAAAATAGCGAGAAGAGTTCTAGAGTTTCCTTGCAAGCGATAATTTCAAAGTTGATGTCAAAAACCAAAATTTTACAATTTTTAGTTACGTTAGAGGAAAGGAAAAAAGGGGTTCCCCCACGATTTTGTTTCTTTAACCTTTTTTTTTCTTTCCAAAATTGAAGTCAATGTTAGTCTATCTTTGTTTACAATAGAATGACGGGGGCTCTTCACAGAAATTCTACGAAACGGTAAGTTTTAGAAAAGCAATTTTAGTCTACCTTTTGTAAAATGAATGGAACAGGGAAGCATCGGGAGCTCTCTACGAAAACGTTTTGACTTTGAAATATTAAAAAACGCAAAACTATCTTTAGTTATGTTTGAGAAAGTAGGAGGCTCCGTCATTTGGAAGCATTTAAAGACTGAAGTATTTTCGACCCAATTTTAAACTACATTTAGTTACTATGGGGAATTTGGCGATTCTCCTTCGGAATTTTCCGATATAGAAATTTTAAAAACATAATCTTATAATATGTTTGGAAACATTAAAAGGAAAAGGGACAGTTTTCCCGAGTGTTTCCCCTAAGATTTTGCAGAGGACGCCGTGCAATTCCGTTTTTAAGCTAACCTTTGTCCCTTAACTTAATCAACCCTCCTTGCCCCTTAAAAGTTTCAACAAAACTTCATAAAGCGAAACTTTTTTCAAAAGGTAAAGATTCACACAAGTCTGTCACTCCTTCATTTCAATCACTTATCCACAAGAATCTGATTCAAATATATCTGAATGTTTTTTGCACTACCTTTAAAAGTGAACATCAAGAAGATATTTAATATTTTAAGAATAATTAATATTGAAAACACTTGAACGTTGTCTGTACCTAGCATGCTAAAAAGTAAAAGAAACTCATTTTTAAAAACTTCTCTTAAAAAGTACCCTTCTACCTGAAGGCGCACTGCTCCTTTTTTGGTTTGGGGGAAGCACTAGTTCCCTCTGGGCATTTTTTTCTGAAACGGAAATCAATTTTAGACTATAGTGCAGATAAAAGGGTTACGGAGCTCTCCCACGAAAAATTCTACACCTGAAATTTTAAACTATCATTAGTAACTTTAAGGGAACGGCTAAGGTTTGAAGACTTTGGCAATTTTTTGATACTTAAATCTGAAAAACAAAATTGAGGGCTTTGATCCAAGAACCAGGAAAGTCCCGGCTCACTCATTTTTGGTAAGACTAACAAATAACATCAGTGTCCAATTAAAAGAACAAAGCAGAGGTCTGATCTTACACTTGTGTCTCGTTGTTGCACCAATCGGAACACAGGAGCGACACATCTGAACACAGCCTGCGCCCAGGCACGGATTTGGAAGTGTGGAGGCCCGGGGCAACAAAGGAGTGGAGGCCCCTAATCAGGGTTCGAAAAGATCATCATATTTTCGAAAATATCCGATACTTTGATATATATTCGAAGATTTTGATATATATGTATATATCCGATATTTTCGACCCATGAAAGTTAGGATATTTTGTAAAAACTTTATTGTGGGGGCCCTTTTGTTGTGAAGGCCGGGGGCAGTAGCCCCGCCTGCCCTCCCCTAAATCCGGCCCTGCCTGCGGCATTGAAATTTGCAATATTTAGGGGGGTTGCGCCCTTGCTCTTAGGAAAGGGCACCCTTGCGGAACATCTATATTCTCCTCACGCAAAAATGAATTTAAAAAAATAAAATAATAGCTTGGACTTAACTGGTTTTCGTTAAAGTCCACAATTGTAGACTTAAGACTATCGTTGGTGACTTTAGGACTACAGAGGGATCTTACATGGGAAAAACCTCATAGACACCGTTAAGTCTAAATCTGGTCCTGAATACAACCAATACTGCTCAAAAAAAAAACTGCCCACCCCCCTCTTTAGAACTCAGTCCGCCTCTATTCAGGAACTCTCCCTTCTAAGTCGAATTTGGTCCTTTATCAGATTCAGTTTATCGTAGTCCAGACTTGCTTCCCCGTATGTGATTCTGAGATGAAAATACTCGTATAGCGAAAATTTACGATTAACCAATGAAATCTCTTGCCAACTGACAGTATTTAGTTGAATCTGTCACAACCAGTGAATACCAAAGGCATGTACAGCAATTTTGGGGCCAGTCACAAATGACTTTTTTTCCCTCCATCTTATTCCCCCCCCCCCCCCTCTCCATGTCTCTACATATATTTCACTCCTCTTTAAAAAAGTCTCGGACCCCCTTTAGGCTCTGAACCGGGCCACCCTTCTCCCCTACCCCTCCTTGTGTATGTCCCTGCTCATGTATTAACACCCCAAAGCATGGCCCACGCATTTATAGCAGGGCCAAGTTCGCTTTGTATAATGGCGCAGGCCCCTTCAATTTTTGTTAATAGACATACAAATATAAGTTTTAACGCTCTTTTCTCCTCCTGGGCCCTTTTTCTGGCTGCATCGGACTCCAATTTCTTTGCCCCACTCCCATTTCATCAATGTTGGAGCCACGGCCCCCAGAGCTCTAAAAGAGTAAGTTGACAAGAGAGGGAAGCATTTGCGCGAGTGTCTATTTATTTTGGTCCCTGCTTAGCATGAAAAAAAAATAAGCATGTTTCCAAGAGCTTTTTTCACATTGAATAAACAAATTGCTTTTTTTTTTTTGACACTTTAAAAAATGTTAGATGTGAACTAAAATGTATTAAGTTCAATAAAAAAAATTCTTTAAGTGGCCCACTCGGCGGTTGGCCCAGTCGAGGATCTCTAACTAGCCGACCTGGCCAGTCCACCCCTGAAATCAATACTTCTGTAAACAAGATGAGGATTTAACTATTATTTGAAATGAAGAATTCACCAGTAGTCTTTTTTAAAATTTGTCCTCAAATTATTTTTTGCTCAACAGTAATCTAGCCTCAAAAGAGTCAAATTCACGGCAATATTTAGCTTGGTTTGGTGCTTTTATAATAGCATTAAATGTATAGGTTATCAACAAGCAAAGAGGGGGATATCAGTAAGTACATCAGGAGTCGAGAAGTTGGGAAAATATAAAGTTATTAAATTAGGTGGGGCTGGTTGGTAACCAAGTTAAGCCAGTTTCACTCTGCCTAAGGCTGGACAAAGTATCATTGAAACAAGTGAAAGTAACTTCTTATTCAATAAAAATATTTTATTACATACAATCAAGGCCCTGTAATTTTTGGATGTACACCCTTGTGCAAATTATTGAAACAAAATATTTCTACTATGAATTTTAAAATAATTCCAAGTATTCTTCATCAATCCAACTATAATGTGTAAATATATTTATGGGATCAATAAATCCTTTACCTGACATAATTTACACCAATTAGAGGGATCTGAGAGCGCATCTGCAGAAATTTCTGAAGATGAAAGCTGCAGCTATGATCACGTCAGTTGAGACTTCACTGTTATCAGCAAAGGATGTGACACCACGAAAGCGTACAAAGATTGTTACTCTTTTCAAATGTCTATAGAAATATTTCAAAGGTCGTTGACGTTAGTATTGCAAACTGTGAGCTATATTATAAAACAAAATAGAGAAACAGGGGATCCTATTTCCAATTCTAAGAGGAAAATATCGCTGAAAATTGAAATTAACACCAAGAGATGACTCTTTTCTACTTATGCAAGGTAAAAAAGTCACCTAAAAGACCAGCGCAGCATTTAATAGAGATTCAAAAAAGAATGGAATAAATATTAGCCCATCCACTGTTCGGAGGCGCCTTTTTGCAGCCTGTCGGCCGATGAAGAAACAGCTACTGACCCAACGAATGAAGAAAAAGCGCTACTTGTGGGAGTTAAAATATAAGAATTGGAACTACTAAATATTGAATAAAGTACTATTTAGGGACAAAAGTAATTTCTTTGTCTTAGGCCAAACTACTCAAAACGTGCAGAGATCTCCAAGCGAAAGAACAAGAACCAATTTGTAAAACACCCTCAAAAGAATATGTTTTGGGTTTGTTTGGGTTACAATGGGGTTAATCCTTTGTAGCTTGTTTAGGGTACGATGTGTTCTGAGTAATATATTACCATTCTGGGAAAAAAGGTTTTACCAGAGTTGAAAAAACGATACCCAGATGAAAGGGGTATTTTCCAGCAGGATTTAGACCGTTTCCATTCTTCCAAAATGGTCAAGAAATTCATGTCTGAGAACCAAATTAAGACATTGCAATGACCTGAGAACTTTCCTGATATCAAACCAATTGAAAATCTTTGGGATATATGTAAGAATCGTCTATTGCATACAGATTGAACAAATATGGAGAAGTCAATAACTGCTCTAATTCATGTTTGGGATGAGGACTCAAATATGATAAATTATTGTAAAAAAAATGGTGGATTCCATGCAGAAAAGTGTCCAAATGTTAGTAAAAAGTCCTGGACATCATATTATGCACTAAAAACTTTTGATTTTATATAAATGTAAATAAAATACCAGATCTTCTTAGTTTTCTCAATTTTTCGAAATTGTTTCAATTAATTTGCACAAGGGTGTACCTGAGTCCTCAAATGCTGGAAAAAAAAAGCTGCCAAATCATATTAAAAGTGCCAAAGTTTACTAAAATTATTGCAAGGAAAAATAGTTTAAATATTTATTACAAAAATATCAAGCAAGTTACATAAAATAATTCTTCCAAGCAACTTGACCAACAAGACAAAAAAGAACACCTTTTTGTTTATCATTAACTTATTTGATCATCAAAAATTTTCTACTGTAAGATAAAAATTATAATTAATTTTTCATATTTAATCCTTAAAATTAAATAGCTTAATTTACTTGTTGTAAATCTTTTATCATTGATTCAAGCTGCTCATCATCATTTAACAGTTTCTTTAATTCCTCAGTTGTCATGTGATGCAACTTTCCAGTAGCTGGATTATAATCTGGATTCAATTCATGCATGTAATAAGGCATCCTATAAAAAGAAACAAAATTTTAGAATTAACCATTTCATGGTTCTTTTCTGGAAAAAAAGATAGAAATCCAAAAAAATTATACAATCTAAAGGTCTACAAACATGATATAAATTTATAGTCCAAGAGCCTAGGGCCACCAGCCTTTACTTATTTTCAGAATAACTAAATGTGTGCTATAGAATAGAGGCATGTGTATGTTCTAGTATGCACCTTGAACGTGCGCATGCCTTCTAGCTTGGGCCGAAGGGCAAATTTCAGGTTTACAAATACAAATACAAAAGTGACGACCAGCAACAGGCTCTGGGCCCAGCTAGGCAGGTCCTAGTCAATTTACAATCCCCAGTGAAGATCAATGGCCCTGTTAAAACTATCTACTCCCTTGCTCATTACCACCTCTTCCGGTAAGCTGTTCCAAGGTTCCACTACCCTGCTAAAATAATTTTTCCTAATATCCATGTTAGCCTGAGATTTAAATAGCTTAAAACAATGAAACTTTAGCCCAGCAGCATTTTTCATTTTAATAAATTTAAACAACTGAATCATGTCCCCTCGGTCTCTTCTTTGCTCAAGACTGTACATTTTTTGCATTCTAAGCCTGGAATCGTAGTCTAAATGAGAAAGCTCATTTATTAGCCTTGTAGCCCACCTTTGAACCCTTTCCAATACATTAATATCTTTATTAAGATAAAGAGACCAAAGCTGAACAGCATACTTCAAATGAGGTCTTACCGAACTTCTATATAAGGGCAGAAGAACTTCCTTAGATTCGTTTGAAATAGATCTATTGATAAACCCCAGCATCTTATTGGCTTTGTTACGAGCTATGCTGCACTGTTGACTAAACTTCAAATCCTGACTTTTTAAGACGCCCAGATCAGTAACTTTTCCTGCCTGACTAATGACAAAACCTTGCAAATAATAACTTGTACACTTATTTCCATGCCCTAAATGTAGCACTTGACTTTTCCCAATATTAACAGCCATAGCCCATTTATCAGCACACTTCATAATATGATCTAGATCCTCTTGCCGCTGATTTGCTTGTTCTTCATTTTCTACAATCCCCATAACTTTGACATCATCAGCAAAACAATTCATGTTCCCATAAATATTTTTAAGAATATTGTTCATAAAAACAATGAACAAAACAGGCCCTAACACTGATCCTTGAGGAACCCCGCTTAAAATCTCACTCCATTTAGAATAATTTCCCCTTACAACTACTCTTTGTTTTCTTCCGGTCAGCCAGTTTTTTACTCAAATGAAAATTTTCCCTCCTATTCCTATATCAGCCAATTTGCTAAGTAGAACAACATGGGGTACCTTATCCAAAGCTTTTTGAAAATCAATGTAAACAACATCTACAGGCTTCTTATTGTCTAAAGCCATGGTAAATCTGTCATAGAAATGTAGTAAACTAGTTGCACAAGATTTACCTTTCCTGAAACCATACTGAAAACTAGTCAATAGATTATTAGTCTCTAAAAAGTTTACTATCTTAAATTTTATCAATGTTTCAAAAATTTTACAAACCACCGAAGTTAAACTCACAGGTTTATAATTTCCTGCATCCCCTTTAGCCCTTTCTTGAAGAGCGATGTAATGTTAGCCAGCTTCCAATCCTCTGGCACTGTCCCCGAGTTATAAGAAAGCATTGAAAATATTTACAATTACATCTACTAATTCCTCTGCACATTCAACTAAAATTTTTGGATAAATATTAGCTGGTCCCGGAGCCTTAGTCTCTATTTTTTTTTCAAATGAAGTAAAACGTCATCCCTGGAAAATACAAAGTCCTCAAGCTGTTCTATAGCTTTTGTCAACTGTTGAGATACAGTTGACACCAGCGTTTGAATAAATGCAAACAAAAATTAAGACTTTATTTTTTCTCTGAGAACTTAATTTCATGTATGTTTTACAGAACACTGTCAATAGTAATTAAAAAATACTGCCACACTTTCTACGAGCAGAAATTGCTGCCAGAAGCTGTAAAGTTTACAAAAATAGTATTTCTTTGCCTATTCCATGTCAAGTGAACTAGTGCTTCTCACCGGACCACTTCCAATTTGTATGAAATTTTATAGAGGCGTAGACATGCCTTTGAAATCCACATCTGTAAATTTTCAGCTTCAAAGATCTAAATTCTGAGGATCTAGGATCCCTTAAACAAAGGGCTCCAAACTGGTGGAGCAGTTTTGTGAACATATTGAATTGTCTAGGTTAAACTTAAACAAAATTTTATAACACTGCAGCTTTAACATTTTAGGAGCTTAAAGTACTTTAGGTTGTTAGTACGTTTTAGTATTTTTGTGAATTTAAGCTATAGAGTAAATAAATTTAATAGAGAGGCCCCACTATAGCAAGAAATTGAAGCCCGAAGTTGCACCGATGTATTCCAGTATCCTCAGCTTCTTGCTAAAGATCTTGAGATACTTTTCAATTCAAAACATTGCATTACTGAATATCGATTGATAGTAAGTTCAAACTTTGATAGTGTTGCAAATTTATGAAGCACATTTTTGAAGTTGCATTAAAACATGAATTAAAATACCAGGGTTCATACTCTGTTTGGATGAAAAAATTTCATGACTTTTCCAAGACTTTTTCATGACTTCAATGAAAATTTTCATGACCTCGTCACGTGAAAAGAATAGCACTAGTTAATCTCAAACTTGGTAATATTTGGAAATGAGCATTAGCAAAACGTCTACATGAATGCCACAGCCTCATTGAAGCACTTACTCGTAATGGAAAAATATAAATGCACACTTTAAAAACTAAACTATTCTTATTTGTCTTCATCATATAACTTTAAGTAAAGTCAAAATGCAGTGAAGCGAATATGATGATGCTTGAGTCATCACTAAGTTTCAATAAATTTGCTTCAAAAGTTACCTTTTAGTGTCAACAGTGACTTTAATCATCCACGTAACTTAACAGTATTTTGGTTCTTTAAAGTAAAGCCACATAGTTTAGCTCTTTATGTTTCTAAACCAGATCTCTTTTAAAAAAAAACCATTCAGTAATGAATCAATCTTCTGATTCAAAAGTATTGTTGTTTTGTTTACAAATTTGCATATTTTCAAACACATTTAAATTAATAAGTTCAGAAATTCCAGAACACGTTTAATTCACGACATTGAACGTAGCAGTAGGTCGCATGGATTAGTTTTGCGTGCCGTATGTTGGGCACTACTGTTTTAGAGCATTAGAATTCCTCTTCTTTTGTATTCTATCGCCTGACTTAAGATCTTTACTTCCTAAAACATTCAACAAATTAAGATAAACTCTGATAAATTTAGTAATAAAGT
This sequence comes from Uloborus diversus, assembly GCF_026930045.1. Classification (NCBI taxonomy): domain Eukaryota; kingdom Metazoa; phylum Arthropoda; class Arachnida; order Araneae; family Uloboridae; genus Uloborus; species Uloborus diversus. The sequence goes on from NC_072731.1 coordinate 138,624,619, forward strand.
CCTTACGAATGATGGTATCGAACTCGCATGCAATCGAATTTCTTTTTTTGAGTGGGCGTGGCAAAACTAAAAACGTGAAATTTTGCTACAACAGAATATGAAACATAGAAGTGTTGAAAATAACAGAAAATTCAAAATAAGTGATGGCCAGGCAGTAAAATCACATCGCAAAAAACGGCAAGCGGCTGCAACAGAAGTGGATGCAATAAGATTTCAAAATTCAGATTTGATTTTTGATTCGTTCAATTTTCCACTTTTAATAGCTTTTATGTGCTATACTGTTAAATCACTCAAGATTTCTAATGCTCCTTTAGTTACTGTTCCTTTCTCTTTTTCCAAGATATTTTTCCATGACTTGAAATAAATTTCCATGACTTTCAATGAAAATTTCAATTTTCCATGACTTTTCCAGGTCTGAAATTCTGTTATTTTTTTTCCATGACTTTCCAGGATTTCCATGACCTGTACGAACCCTGAAATACAAACCAATCCGGCAGCTTTTACATTTGGTCCCTTCGCGAGATTGGTGAAAACCATTCACATTCTTTATGGTTTAAGCTCATCATCGGATTTGTGCAGCGCAGTGTTGACAAAACACGGTGGGAAAACGTTTTCTAGGATTTTAAGTTGCCCATAAAATCGGGGACTGATATACCAAAAGGCTCATGAGGTCTGGTTCAGGTGCCCCCCCCCCCCCCCAAATTTGTTTCGCCACTATTTTGAATTACGATTCCACAGGGACCCAAAGTTTGACTAGAATTTAAAGCTCGAGTACGTTGGTTTAGGATTTTACGCACTGAAACTTAACGAACAAGTTTTTTTACACCCGAGGATTTATTTACCAATAGGCCTATGAGACCCGGCTTAGGGGCCCCCATTTTTTTTCACCAGTATTTTGAAATATGATGCCATAAGGTTGACTAGAATCCAAAGCTGGATTACGTTGGTCATACATAGACAGTGGCGTACATTGCACTACCGCAACCCCCGCAGTGAGATGGGGGGGAAGGTATACAAAAGCATTGTAACAGGGGAGTGGTGCCCTTATAAATCTTGCGGGGGCCGCACCGCAGACATTGAAAGATCCTTTTTTTTTTGATGAAAACAATGACACAAGTTTTCAACCAGAAACGATTCCAAAGTGAATTCTTTTCTAGTGATATGTGATAGCACAAAGGCACAGAGCTCAAAAATGTGAAGTTGTACTTGAGCCATTTCGAGTCTTCTTTGATCAAAACATGAGATCAGAAGAAAGAAAAGCATCACTCAAATGCTTGAAGGATATGTACAATCAAGTGCCCATACTTGGGACACTTACCCTATTCGCCGAATTTAGTTTTGAGGATTGGTGCAAGGGCGTCATGGCCGAGGGGGGACTCCCTCAATAATTGAGGATTGAACCCCATCAATAATTGAGAAGATAAAAATCCCTTATTGTTTATGGAAAACTAATAGTTTTTAAATTTTTGCATATGCAATTACCAAGGGCACCCATATGGGAGGGAAAGTGGGGGCTCAACGTCCCCCCTTCCCTTTAAAATTAAAATTTGTTTGCTTTTAGTACTTTTTTATTTGCAAAAATGTAAAAACTATTTCTTCTCGAGCAATTAATAAGTTACTAAAAATGTCGAATTTTAATAACTCTAATCTGTATTGAAATTGGTTTCTATGGGGAAAACATCCAGCTAAACCATGGGGAAAATATCAGTTTAAAATATTTGCATGGATTTATCATTAGAGGGCAAAGGTGAGGGGCCAAAGGGGAATAGAGGGTAATAATTCCCCCTTTAAGCAATAAAATTATATATACGCATGTGCACACTTGTGTTAATGTATACTCCTTGACTAAAATTGTCTTTTGTCGTTTAATTTCAAAAAAATTGAGAAATCGAGGGAAGAGCCCTCGATCCCCATCCCCTGTATAATATCATCAAAGATAACCTAAAATTTCATTTCTAGGACTTTAATTTTAGTAGTTTTTCGGAGGAGAGCTGCTTACCCACTCTTCTCCTCTAACTTGACCAAATATAAACAAAATTGGGTTTTTCATATTGCAACTTAAAATTTTGAGGCTAGAACCTAACTCCTCTCCCTTGTTTAACATCAGTCACCAAAGTTACAGGTTTAGAATATGTTTTTACTGCAGAGAGTCCCTGAATTATCCACTGCTTCTCTTATCACCAAAGATAGCTTTAAAATTGAGTTTTACCTTCATGCTAAAAAACCTTATGCTTCATCTTTATCCCCTCCCATGGCGTCAGAACGCACCGTCAAAAAGTGCATTTTTGGATCTTCAATTTTGAAAAATTTCCGAGGGAGAGAACCCACCTCTTAACCTAACTTTTCAATGTACTTACAGTCTGAAATTGTGCTTTTAAAACTTCAATATCAAAATGTTTCTTTAAGGACAGTTGCTGAAACTTTAACTCCAAAGCTCGTTTTTTGCACTTCCATTCCGTTTGCTTCTCTCCCCCCCCCCCCCCCCCCCACTTAATGTTACTACCAAAGATGGCCTGAAATAGTGACTTCACAATTTCAGCTCGGCGAGAAACACTAGTTCACTTGACATGAAATAGGAAAATATACAATAATTTTTGCAAGCTATACAGCATCTGGCAGCAATTTCTGCCCATGGGAAGATTCTGGCAGCATTTATTACTAATTATTGACAATGTTTTGGAAAACATACATAAAAATCAACTCTCGGAAAATAAGTTAAGTTCTTTTTTTTTTTTTTTTTTGCATACTTTCAACACCTGGTACCTGTAATTTGGCCTTTGGCCCAAGCTAGCAGGTATGCGTGTGTTCAAAGCGCATACTAACTTTATTCTATACACATAAAATATGTTTTAAAAAATTGTCAGAATTCTGAATAAACCAGTTAAAAGTCATTTTTGCTGTGATAATTTTACTTAGATATTTATAAATTCTATTGTACATAAATGATATATTATTCATCATTATCAGAATGGAAATATTGAATACAGTTGAGCCTTTTTAATTCGAACACGTTTAAAATTAACTACTTCTAAAACAAACTACATTGTCCCTTCCTGTTGTATACAGAATTTATTGTTTTTCAAATAAGACGAAATATGATTCAGATGAATTAGTGAACTATGATTAAGATGAATTAAGTTTGTT